>NC_074666.1:67109459-67185653 GCF_029448725.1 Salvelinus fontinalis | reverse complement strand
TTCAGGGGTGTAACACTGTAACGTAACAAAGTGGAAACAGTCAAGCGGTCTGAATACTTTCCTGTAAATAGAAATAATGAAGAAGAAGAAATAGATATAGAAATAAATAATAGAAATAGAAATAAATAATAATCTTTCCTATTCTTTGAAGGTTGAAGGAGCCACAGTTATACACCTGAGCCTGCTTACTGCACAACACAATCCATCAATCAGATTGATACATAAGTATGTAGGTGTGGGTTATAGGGTGTGTAATTGTTCTACATTTTTTTTCAATATGGATAACTCTTAAAAGAGACTTTTTTCCCCATACAGACATCACCTTTACCCAAACAGCACCCTCAAGTGAGAAGCAGAAATCAAAGGGAGAGAAACTGGGAATTGAATAACTGCAGCTAACATAGCTAAGTAATAAATAAGAATAAAATAAGAATACTCTTATGTCAATATGAATGGCTGTTAAAAGAGCCTTTGGTTGTGCATAGTTGAGTCTATGGTGTTGCCAGGGAACAGCACCCTCTTCGAAGAAGTAGGAGGTGAAGATCTCCTCCACATTGATTGCCTCCCGTGCTGCATTGTGGTCCCCATCCTGGCAACATCCTGCAGAGCAGCAGACCTCTCCGTTGGCACGCGGCAGAGAGCTGCAGGTCCCCTCCTGATCCTCGTGTCCATCCTCCTGACATTATGCAGGACACAGGTAGCCTTCACACACGCCTAAATTCACCCACCGGGCAGTTCCAGATGGCCCTGGTCAACCAACCATGCAATGCCCTACACGGTAACTGTAGCCAATCGTTTTGATGGAATCTCCAGTTGTGAGGTATCTGTAGGAATATGGAAGATAATGTCATTTATTAGACTTTTACATCACCAGGTCATTGTGGATTACTAAAGTATAATATCTCTTATAACAAATCATGATAACATTGGATAGATGGATGCATGTGCACACACGTGTGCATGTGTAGCACGTGACAACAGCAGGATCATATCAAGGATAGCATCACAAATCAATACATAAATACCACTTGAAGCTTGCTGATGAGTTGATCAGCAAGCTTCAAGCTTGTTTCTGGGGAAGGAGGAGGGGGGTGGGGTTCACCATGTACACCCAAACAACATGCTCAAACAGGGTATGAGGCTCTGAGGCCCAAGCTGTCTGCGTGGCTGTGCTGGAGAGGATTGGAATGCTCTAAAATGATCTTCACTCACCTACTTTAGGCCTACCTCCATGAATGGGCCACAGTGTAGTGAGGTCACAGTATACCACGGCGTTACGGCTAGACTCTAGTCCTTGAATATACTAGCCTAACTGTGGTGGATGCGTGGGCTTAGGCTATACTCCAATTGACAGTAAATGTGTTACTGCTTGTGTAAAAAAAAAAAAAAAAAATGTTTTATTCAATGTTATACCAAAACGAAGCATTTTATTTAGATGTGTTTGTAAGCCCATTAAGTCACATCTGTGCCTTTTCCAAACAGTTTCCTATGTTAAAACATGGTTCATGTACTGTCGTAAACATAGAGCTATGTTATAAACACGGCCTTACAGTAACAAACAGTTTTGCACTTGGATTTCCATAATAGGCTAAAGGATATCTTACTGCTGTGTCAATGTTTTGTCAGCTCATGTTGAGATAAGTCCAGGTCCCAGCTCCAGACCATTTTTGTATACATCCAGCTATATGCCTCAGACCCAAAATGAATGTAAAATGTCATGATTGGAGTTGAAACATAGGCCTATCTGGACCTACACAACCAATCGCTTGGGCAGAATGACAGTGTAGGCTACCCCTGCATACGGTTTCTGGAGAGCACAGGAGGAGCGGATTTCGACTGTACACAAGGCTCGGAGAGTCCTGGGTGTGAAATCGGTTTGATGAGTATGTAGGTACGTCTTGGACGGCTAGAGTGAGGAGGCAGGAGAGAACAAACTTAGCAAGGAGCTGCCGTGTTCTCACAGACCAGTGTGACATCAGCACTCCAGCACTCCACACTGAGAAGATAGAACCTGCTTTAGCTGCCTGCCGTCAAGGGCTGGAGAATTACAAGCTGTGCTGTCAGTGGCACAGTTGTGCTTAGAGGTTTAGGCCAGACCAGCACTCTGACTCTGTTGCCTGCCTAGAAACAACCCCTAGGAAACTATTCTGCATGATTTGCATAGGTTAAGGCTAAGCAATATGCGGAGTAGCTCCTCCCTTGGGCCCCATCTAGAAACGGCCCCTAACCCCTAGGCATTGATCTGGAAGAATTTGACAGGAAGGCCAGCAGAATAAACATGAAGATAGTTAGCTCCTCCTTGCCCTCTGCTTACAGAATAGCCTACCTAGCCCATCCTCTCAGATCTACATGCCTAGAGGGGATATGGGATAGGGGTTGTCTCTTGACGGGGCCTAGGGCTCAGGAGGAGTGATAGGTGTTGTAACTAGAGAACGACCGAAATTGATTTTTTAGGGCCAATACCGATTTTTGGGGATCAAAGATGGATGATATTTTAAGCCGATATGCAATATCATTAATATAATTTCGCAGCGACAGCTGTGTATATTCATCAATATACATATATATATATATGCATTTTAAAATCACACATTGTTTTTACCAAAGTTAAATGTAATTAACTACGTAACAACATAATGTTATTTGAATGGTAAATCTCTTGATAAACTGGGTAAATGAAGATGGCGTAAGGCCTCACAATACAGGTGAATGCATATTCAATAAGGGTGTGCATGCATTGATTGAGTTATTGAGGAGGGGGGCGGGAGGTAGGTGAACACGGCAGTTAACCCACTGTTCCCCGGTAGGCCGTCATTGTAAATAAGAATTTGTTCTTAACTGACTTACCTAGTTAAATAAAGGTTACAAAAATTGAGCTTGTTTTGGCTAGTCAGTGGAGTGTATCTATGGTGCTACAGGTAACAAAATCTGTTTGTCTTCATCTGAGTATTTTGTAATTGGAATAACACTGGGCTGAACTACACTCCAATGTATTTTAAAAATACAAAATACTTTTCTATAAAAATGTTTTATAGCGGCTCACATCTTGTGGCCCCCCTTTCACCCTTCATTGGTATCAGAAGTCTGATACAGTATGGTGTGATAAGAGGGTCTGATAAATGAACTAAATGTATATGTATAAATGTTTTTTTAAGGAAAAAGTACTTGATACAATTGTGATATGTTGTTGTCTCACCTGCATTCGGAAAGAATTCAGACTTTTTCAACGTTTTGTTACGTTACAGCCCAATTCTAAAATGGATTCTATGATTTTTTCCCCTAATCAATCTATACACAATACCCCATAATGACAAAACAAAAATTGTTGTTAGTTTATTGAAAATAAGTTAAATTTACATAAGTATTCAGACCCTTTGCTAAGACAGCGCAAAAGGGGCTTCGGGACAAGTCTCTGAATGTCCTTGAGTGGCCCAGCCAGAGGCCGAACTTGATGCCGATCGAACATCTCTGGAGAGACCTGAAAATAGCTGTGCAGCGATGCTCCCCATCCAACCTGACATAGCTTGAGAGGATCTGCAGCGAACAATGGGGGAAATTCCCCAAATACAGGTGTGCCAAGCTTGTAGGATCATACCCAAGAAGACTCAAGGCTGTAATTGCTGCCAAAGGTGCTTCAACAAAATACTGAGTAAAGTGTCTGAATACTTATGTAGATGTCATGTTTCAGTTTATTTTATTTTATACATTTGCTAACATTTCTAAAAACTTGTTTTTGTTTTGTCATTATGGGGTATTGTGTATAGATAGGTGAGGGGGGGGAAACGATTTAATCCATTTTAGAATAAGATGTAACAAAATGTGGAAAAAGGTAAGGGGTCTGAATACTTTCCAAATGCACTGTATCTTAAGATGAATCCACTATTTGTAATTCGCTCTGGATAAGAGTGTCTACTAAATGACTAAAATGTAAATGTAAAAATGAACAATTGCAAAGCATGCTGAGTATTATTCTAATGAGCTCCGCCCTGAAACAAGGCCAATAATAAACCTAGTGTGCTTTGCAGTTCATTTTGGCATGTTCTGTTGACATATACATTTTGGTCATTTAGCAGACACTCTTATCCAGAGTGACTTGCCCAACTAAGGTAGATAAACAACAATATATTACAGTCATAGCAAGAAACGTTTTTGTAACTGTTACTGAGAATGTTGTTGCTGTTCGTGCCAGCTACTTGAAAATTTATTTTGTTATTTTAAAATACAAAGAACATGTATTTTAATTAAATACATGACAAAATAAAATAAACATTTTAGTTTGTTTTGAAACATTGATCTTTATGGTATTTTGTATCTGTGTGTTGTAATTGTATTTAGTCATTTTTGTCCATCCTTGCTACTGATCAACGTTTGCATAGGAGCGTCACTCCAGCATGCCAGGCCTGTATGGAAGGACGTCATTATAGGCACTGCTCTTAGTTTGAGAATATAAAATAACATCTATTCAATGTAAATGGGTCTACATTTAAGTCATGATTTGTGATCACGGATACTTATGAAACTAGTATTTTTTTTTGTCATTTTCCATGATCGGGAATAAGTATTTTTTTCAGCTGTCAGGAGCATCTCTAAACAACTCAGCTGCCAAGACGAAATTCCAAACAACTCAATTGGCTATTTCAGCTATGTGTTAAGAAATGGGCGGGTTGTAACTTGATCCTACTGCTACGATTTGATAGAGCGAGGCTGTAACACCGCTCCCTTTCACATCTCATCATACCTCTCTCCATTGCTCATACACTACATTGACAAAAGTATGGGGACACCATTTCAAATTTGTGGATTCAGCTATTCCAGCTACTCCTGATCACACAGCCATGTAATCTCAATAGACAAACATTGGCAGTAGAATGGCCTGTACTGAGGAGCTCACTGACTTTCAACGTGGAACCGCCATAGGATGCCACCTTTCCAACAAGTCAGTACGTCAAATTTCTGCCCTGCTAGAGCTGCCCCGGTCAACTGTAAGTGCTGTTATTGTGAAGTGGAAACGTCTAGGAGCAACAATGGCTCAGCCGCAAATTGGTTAGCCACACAATCTCACTACCGAGTTCCAAACTGCCTCTGGAAGCAACATCAGCACAATAACTTTTCGTATGGGAGTTTCATGAAATGGGTTCAATGGCCGAGCAGCCGCACGCACACAAGCCTAAGCCTGTCCACATACTTTTGGTCATGTACTTGGTCCACATACTTTTTGTCCCTGTACCTAAGAAAGCAAAGGTTATTGAACTAAATGACTATCGCCCTGTAGCACTCACCTCTGTCATCATGAAGTGCTTTGAGAGGTAGGAAACAACATCTCCTCTTCGCTGATCCTCAACACTGGGGCGCCACAAGGGTGCGTGCTCAGCCCCCTCCTGTACTCCCAATTCACCCATGACTGTGTGGCCAAGCACGCCTCCAACTCAATCATCAAGTTTGCAGATGACACAACAGTAGTAGGCTTGATTACCAACAATGATGAGACAGCATACAGGGAGGAGGTGAGGGCTCTGGGAGTGTGGTGCCTGGAAAACAACCTCCCACTCAATGTCAACAAAACAAAAGAGATGATCGCGGACTTCAGGAAACAGCAGAGGAAGCACCCCCCTATCCACATCGATAGGACCGCAGTGGAGAAGGTGGAAAACTTCAAGTTCCTTGGTGTATACATCACTGACAGACTGAAACGGTCCACCCACACAGACAGTGTGGTGAAGAAGGCGCAACAGCGCCTCTAACCTCAGGAGGCTAAATAAATAACAGCTTCTATCTCAAGGCCATCAGACTGCTAAACAGCCATCACCAGCACATCAGAGGTGGCTGCCTATAGACATAGATTAGGAATCACTGGCCACTTTTAGAAATGGATCACTAGCCACTTTAATAATGTTTCTGTATCTAGCAATACTCATCTCATATGTATAAACTGCATTCCACACAATTCTACGGTATCTTAGTCACTTTTAAATTGTGTTTACATATTGCATCTCCCATTTCATATGTGTGTATATACTGTATTGTATTCTATACTACACTACTGACTGTTAAACAGCCATCTCCAGCACATCAGAGGCTGCTGACTATAGACATAGATTAGGAATCACTGGCCACTTTAAGGAAATGAAACACTAGCCACTTTAATAATGTCTCCGTATCTTGCATTACTCATCTCATAAGTATAAACTGTACTCTATACTATTCTACAGTGTCTTAGTCACTTTAATTATGTGTAAATATTGCATCACCCATCTCATATGTATATACTATGCCACTGTATCTTAGTCCAATGCCGCTCTAACATATATATATATATATATATATATATATATATATATATATATATATATATATATATATATATATATTTAATCCATTCCTTACTTAGATTTACGTGTTTTTGAGCATTTGTTGTGAAACTTAGATATTACTTGTTAGATATACTGCAATGTCGGAGCTAGAACCACGATGTAGTGTATCACTTGGTGCTGTTTATTGCGATGACATTTGCAACCAAGCCATAAATGTGCATAATATCTAGCAAGGAGAGCGAAGGTAGGAAAAACTATGCAAGTCAATATATGGATACGATTGCAGCTGGTCAGATCAGCAAACCAGTAAATAGCTAACGTTACTCAGCAAGTCAGATGGCTCGTTGCCGAAAATAGTGCATGTAGCTAGCTAGCCACATTTGCTATTAGCTCCTATCTGATATCTTAGCACCATGTTTATCTAGCCAGCTAGAGAGCAATAGTAAAGATCATTAGACAAAGGGTATGAGAAAATTAATGTTTTTGTCATTTTTGGGGGATAGGCCTCTGGTAAACACATGCTTAGGAGATCTGATACGTTTTCCTCTATGAGACCATTTTCATCAGCTAATGTCACTTTTTGTGAATTTTGTAATAAAAAAGCACACAAGGCTTTATAATTCATAAAAGGTCATGTTAACTGACTGATTTTATTTCATAGAACAAAACGTATATTATCTCCTAAGCCTGTGTTAACTTCAGGGTTCTGATCTAGAAGCACGGTTTTGACTGCTCCTACAGTTTTGCATCGGTACTACAGTTTAACTGATGCCCCGGCCCAAAAAGACGATTTCCATACATAGATTTCCACAAAGAGAAGTCAGATTAGAAAATTCCTAATAAGACACTTTAGTCATCGCCTTTGTGCACTAAACATCCATTGACTTATTCAAATAATTGTCGCTGAGGCCAATTGTTTTTCATCACTCACAGGCGAAGATATTACAATTTTATATTTATCCAATGTCTGACATGTTTTTGGATGACTTGATGACGTCGTCCCTTCTCGCGCTGCTCTCTGTGCGCGCTGAGTGCTAGTGCGCATGTAATATTGGTCCGTCTAAAGCGGACGCTGGGTTGGCCCAGTGTCGCCTGGGTTAGGGGAGGGTTTGGCCGGCTGGGATGTCCTTGTCGCATCGCGCTCTAGTGACTCCTTGTGGCGGCCGGGCGCATCCAGCTGTACGGTGTTTCCTCCGACATATCAGTGCGGCTGTCTTCCGGGTTAAGCGAGCAGTGTGTCAAGAAGCAGTGCGGCTTGGCAGTGTCGTGTTTCGGAGGACTCTCCCGAGTCCGTACGGGAGTTGCAGCGATGGAACAAGACTAGAAAAGGCCAATATCGGCGGATATATCGGCCCGACTGATTATCAGTCGTTCTCTAGTTGTAACAGGATCCCCCGTTCCTATTCACATAGGCGGAAAGATGTGGTTTGAGTTGGAACCGCCGCAGAATGGAATCAGGCACGCAAACTGTCAGTCTGGCACAATAACTCTCTCAAACACACACACACAGTCCTTTTCAGTAGCTAATAACCATCAAGTTTCACTTCCCCAGCATTCTTGCTTATTTAGTCTATTTTCTGCTTTTTAGTAACCCGGCAAGGATGGGTGATGGATATTAGAGCTGCTTTGGTATGGGCGTACGACATGCTTGTATGGAATTCAATGCTGGAGTCGGTATCCCACGGCTCCTGACAATAGGGCACAATGAAGTGAACACTGAAGTACTGTCATCTGAGCCCTGATATGCTCTTTCACATTCACTGTCTCTACTTTACTCAGGTCTACTTCCAATGCCACGTCTCCTATAAACGTCTGTGTGTGTATCTATGTGCTTATTACCTCTTGCACTGTTGACCAGGAAAGGAAAAAATAGTAATGTGCCTCTGTCGCTGCGTTGTACAGGGTAGCGACGGACCACAATGTGGACAACACTACAGCCATCCTGCGTGACTGGCTCGTCAAGGTCCAAAAACTGTACCACTATGTGGAGTGGAGGCCGCAGGAGGAGCCCACGTGAGTTCCTCTCATGTTCACTTCATAAACTGTGTGTGTTTTTGTATCTGTCTCATTTATACTGGAGAGGTAACACTTTATATTACATTTATAAGTCATTTATAGATGATTAATATGTGAGTTATAAACTACATATGAACTATGTATAAACCCTTAACATCCTCCTTAAAGACACCTTAATGTACAGTGTCACCGGAGAGGCACCTTAATGTAAAGTGTTACGGAGAGGCACCTTAATGTAAAGTGTTACGGGAGAGGCACATTAATGTAAAGTGTTACGGCGAGGCACATTAATGTAAAGTGTTACGGAGAGGCACCTTAATGTAAAGTGTTACGGAGAGGCACATTAATGTAAAGTGTTACGGAGAGGCACCTTAATGTAAAGTGTTACGGGAGAGGCACATTAATGTAAAGTGTTACGGCGAGGCACATTAATGTAAAGTGTTACGGAGAGGCACCTTAATGTAAAGTGTTACGGAGAGGCACCTTAATGTAAAGTGTTACGGCGAGGCACATTAATGTAAAGTGTTACGGAGAGGCACCTTAATGTAAAGTGTTACGGAGAGGCACCTTAATGTAAAGTGTTACGGGAGAGGCACATTAATGTAAAGTGTTACGGCGAGGCACATTAATGTAAAGTGTTACGGGAGAGGCACCTTAATGTAAAGTGTTACGGAGAGGCACCTTAATGTAAAGTGTTACGGAGAGGCACATTCATGTAAAGTGTTACGGAGAGGCACCTTAATGTAAAGTGTTACGGAGAGGCACATTAATGTAAAGTGTTACGGAGAGGCACATTAATGTAAAGTGTTACGGGAGAAGGCACATTAATGTAAAGTGTTACGGAGAAGCACCTTGATGTAAAGTGTTACGGAGAGGCACATTAATGTAAAGTGTTACGGAGAGGCACCTTAATGTAAAGTGTTACGGAGAGGCACCTTGCTGTAAATTGTTCCCAGAGAGGATGTACTGCATGTCCTGTTTGTTTATGTTTGTCACTCAGAGAGTACCAGGATGCAGACAGCCCGAAGCAGTGGACCAACCTCCGCTATGCACACGTGATGAAGCTACGGCAGGCAGCACTGGACTCCGCAAGAGACATGTGGGCAGACTACTTCATGGTACTTCTTTCTCCAGTCTCCATGACGGCCCCACCCTCTTTTACAGATAAACCGGGTGCGTCCCGAACGGCACCCTATTCCCTACATAGTGTGTAGGGAATAGGGTGCCATTTGAGGCGCTGTCAAGTCTTTCTCCACGACGACCCGCCCTATTTTACGGAGGCGCAGAGTTCTCCTTATAAGAACAATAACGCAGTAAGAGAGCAGCAGGAGTCATGTTTTGCTGTCTCACTTCTGGTTTAGAGGAAACCAATTCATCTGGCTTGGTGTTACTATGTACCATTCTGTAACAAACCTGGCTGAATCTTAAATATGACAGCTTTGAGTTCTATTCGTGCACCCCAAAGCATGAACACGTTGTCCAGGACTCGCAGGGGTATAATTTTGGGACGGAGTGAAAACACAGATGAGGACGTTTTGTTCTTGAAATGTGCCTTTTGTCGTCAGTAATGTTGTGCAATTAAAGCTGGGTTAAAATAGAGCAGCTAAAGTTTATGAAGGAAAACAAATACTATTTGAACCCAGGTCTGTGGCCAATACTGCCTCTTCATTCTAACACTGATTCTGGTGGCTGGACTTAGGCTACAATGACATCCATTGTTCAAAGTGTCACTAGAGAGGATTGGCATTGCAGAGTGATGTTTAAAGCGTGAAGTGGATTAAGTGTCTCACTGTTCCCTCTCCCCGTTCTATCACACTCTCACACACACACACTCACACCCTCTTCCACTCTCCCCTGTCGAGGTGGCGGACTGTGATAACCTATTGACCAATCCTAATGTACTGTGGAAGCTCATCAAGGAGAAGAAGACCATCGTAGCTCCCATGTTAGAGTCCCGTGCAGCCTACTCCAACTTCTGGTGTGGCATGACCTCCCAGGTATGCTACTATGTGTGTGTGTGTGTGTGTGCTTGTGTGCAGGCGTGCGGTCGTGTCCTCCCCAGATACTTTGCATGTGATCATGCATTAAAGTGAGAGCACAATAACATTGATTGAAGCGCCTAGAAGTGCTCATCGTATTCTGAACAGTTCTCCCTCGTCCTCCTCCAGGGTTACTATAAGCGCACCCCGGCCTACATCCCTATGAGAAAGCAGGTGCGTAAAGGATGCTTTGCGGTTCCCATGGTGCACTCCACATTCCTGATTGACTTGAGGAAGGAGGCGTCACGCCAGCTGGCCTTCCACCCCCCTCACCCAGACTACAGCTGGGCCTTCGATGACATCATTGTCTTCGCCTTCTCCGCTCACATGGCAGGTACTGTTAACGTGTCCTCTCTCTTCTCTCCTGTTTAGTAGCTTTCACATACAATACTGCATGATAATGATTTGGTGCACTTCATTGTGTTTGCCCTCTACGCTCGCATGGCAGGTAGGCCTACTGCTGTTATTCTGTTCACATGGCAGGTAGGCCTACTGGTGTTATTCTGTTTTACATGGCAGGTAGGCTTACTGTGGATATTCTGTTTTATATGGCAGGTAGGCCTGCTACTGTTATTCTGTTCACATGGCAGGTAGGCTTACTGTGGTTATTCTGTTTTACATGGCAGGTAGACTTACTGTGGATATTCTGTTTTATATGGCAGGTAGGCTTACTGTGGTTATTCTGTTTTACATGGCAGGTAGACTTACTGTGGATATTCTGTTTTATATGGCAGGTAGGCTTACTGTGGTTATTCTGTTTTACATGGCAGGTAGGCCTACTGCTGTTATTCTGTTCACATGGCAGGTAGGCTTACTGTGGTTATTCTGTTTTACATGGCAGGTAGGCCTGCTACTGTTATTCTGTTAACATGGCAGGTAGGCCTACTGGTGTTATTCTGTTCACTTGGCAGGTAGGCTTACTGCTGTTATTCTCTTCACATGGCAGGTAGGCTTACTGTGGTTTTTCTGTTTTACATGGCAGGTAGGCCTACTGCTGTTATTCTGTTCACAGGGCAGGTAGACCCACTGCTGTTATTCTGTTCACAGGGCAGGTAGACCTACTGCTGTTATTCAGGATTGCTACCTTTTAGATCCGAGTTTTCCACAACAGTAATGAATAAGGTTATATGGACAGGGAGGACCTGATTCTAGATCAGCTCTCTGCCTCCCGCAGGCGCTTTGTGAATAGGCTGAGGCTACGAAAATGTAGATTTCACCCCTGCCCCACCCCCGTCCCGCCCCTCAGGGGACTTCTTTCTCAAATCTAAGGATCAGAAGTCACGTTCTGCACGTGTTTTTTTTTTTGTCGTCTTTTTTTGTGCAAAATTACGGGGGGTTTAACAGACAGTGGTGAGTTTCCAGAGTTAGTTTTTTCTAATTCTATCCATAGACATAGTGTATGCTTTGTGTAAGATATCTTAATTATACTTTTGCATAAATACATAAGTGTCATCTTTTTAAGGATTATATTTTTAGGCGTGACACAAAGAACCTCATCTACAGTGAGACTTGTAGTGTGAATAGCCGTAGCAAAGCAACGTGTAAATGTTTGTAATAACCTTGTCGTTAACAACAAACGTCTCTTCTCCCGCTACACTACTCTTCCTCCGTCTTCCACAGATGTGCAGATGTTCCTATGTAACAGAGAGACTTATGGGTATTTCCCCGTGCCACTGCGAGCCCACAACTCCCTGACAGACGAAGCAGAGAGCTTCCTACATTCCTTGTTGGAGGTCAATGGTGAGTGTTATGTCATATTGTCACAGGTCAAAAGGTAGTCGGCTCTAATGTCCATACTAGCATCCGAATGGGCAAAACTGGTCGAAATGACGTCTTTTTGACGTCTCACTGGGTTACCACTTAGGATGGATGCTCAATACATTGCCTCATTCTAATTGGTAGGCCAGTGTGGATATCGGAACACAGCTGGAAGTTGGAGCTTTTCGTTCTTCTCTAACTTATGTTACTGGTCAGCGTGTGAGTTGTTTCTCATTCCTATCATTTTTCTCCTTTCTCACGTTAGTGCGGAACCCTCATGTGCTGCCCTCGGAGTACATCCCGGCCCCCATAAAGATACAAGATAAACTGGGTTTTGATGAGGTGGGATATGAGCCAGCTCAGAATGTGTTTGCTGAGTTTATTGACCCCTAGCCCCTATGCCCACATTGTCAAACTCTTTCAATGGAGGTTGAGTGTCTGCGGGTTTTCAAGGTCACTGATTAGTTAAGAACGCCCCTTGCGTGGTTGTCTAGCTCTTAATTGGACACAATCGAAAGTAAATGACAAAAACCAGCAGACACTCGACCCTCCATGGAATGAGTTTGACACCTCTGCCCTAGGCACTCCTGAAGATGTGTAAGGATCTAATGGCATTAAGCAGTAAGGCAATTGCTTCACCATGTCTTCTGGTAGGCTCGGAAAGAATTGTCAACACATTTCATATACCAATCCAATTGTTTCCGAGAGTCTAAGGGTAACTGTCGTTTTGAAATTTATCACTAGAATTCAGAATGTCTCTTTTGCACCCTTCAGCTGAAAATGAATCCCTCTGTGGGTGTCATTTGGTATTGCATGTATTGACTCACTACCGTACAGTAAGGCCCATGTATTGCGTGTGTGCAGGTGTTCATGATCAACCTAAAGAAACGGACCGACCGGCGGGATCGCATGCTGAGGACTCTGTACGAGCAAGAGATTGCCTGCAAGGTCATTCAAGCGGTGGACGGCAAGTAAGTTGACCCCTTTTTGAAGGTACTCCTCTCTCTGCACGTCATACACTTCATGTACCATTAAAGGTAGACTCAGTGATGGGACATCATCACACACAGCAGAAGTTGCCTCACTGTTTATAATGTCATGTCGCTAAGTCTTCAAGCGCTCAAAATGACCCTGTTTTTTCTCTCTCCATCTCTATTTGTGTCTCTATTTATCTCTGTCTCTTTATCTCTCACCCCCCCCCCCCCCCCCCCCCCTCTCCTGCCCCTCCCTCTCTCCCCCTCAGAGCGATGAACATCAGTGAGATCAATGCCCTGGGGATCCACATGCTACCAGGCTACAGTGATCCGTATCACGGCAGGCCCCTCACTAAGGGAGAGCTGGGCTGCTTCCTCTCACACTACAACATCTGGAAAGAGGTGAGCCCTGCAGCTGCAGACCAGGGTAGTGTTCAGTATGGACAACATTTTTAGAAACGGTGTGAAACAGGGGAGGTAGTACCTGAACTTGTCCAATAAGAACACATATTTTCATTATTTGTTCAAAAAAGTTTTGCTTCAGTGTGCTCTCCTAATGAATACATTAGGGTTAGGCTCAATTCATCATATTATTGAGAATGCCTCAAATTCTTGAATGGAATTTGAATTGAATTGAATTTGAATTGAAGTAGTAAACCGGATACAGAATTGCAATTCAAATTTGAATGAAAGAAAATAGAATTTCATTCAATGAAATTCAAATGCCTCTTCTATTCTACAGTACATCTTGCACATAAAACATCAAACATGTTGTGATATCCATGCAGGATAAATTCTTAAAATTAATGGCCAAGGAAAACAAAACCTGCATGCGAATAACACTGAAAAAGGACATTGGCCTGTATGCGAATAAGTTATATTTCATTAATCACTGAAACTGTTCAATTTGGGGGAAATACAATATTTCCCAGAATGTATTAGTTTAACCCTCAAGTTGACCCCGAGGCCTTCAAAAAGAAGCAGAAGAAATGAAATGGTTGGTGGAAATATCATTGGCTATTCTAGTGATATAGTCTTTGGTATCTGGAAGTGTGACCTGTCAGATTCAATGAAACTCTCATGTTCTATGATTTCTTTTAATTAAATTAGACTTCACTCAAATTCAACATCCTGTAGGGTGTGGCCTATTCAATTCGAAATTCAACACATGCTGGGATGTGTTTTTCAATGATGTTAAAGGTAATTATGATGCAACTATGATGGTGAAACGATATGGATTACAATTATCATCCTGAATATTAAGGCTATACACACTACATGTTACACACATAGACACTCAACCATGCAAATTGGCAGGGTTATTATTTATTTGGACAACACACATTATAGTCTTACTCTTATACAGACATCGTACACACTCTCACTAAATCACATCCAATATCATACACATCAACCTACTTAGATTTAGTACACACATAATATCTTGTCTCAATTTTTTTTTTTCATCTGTGGCATTGGCTCACAGGCAACAGAATAAAACAAATATTGCTAGAACTTATTTCTTGAATTCTAAATATCAGACATTTGAAAGCTCTAGTTTTGACCTCTGATAGCATTAACTTTACAAGCACTAATTATGGTCAATTTAGACTGAGAATAGTATCTAGTTATGGTAAGGGGTGAAATAAATATAGCCAGTTATAATTGTTAAGTACCTCAATGGACCGTAAAGGAAATCACCCTCAAACTATCCTCACCGTATAAATATTATGGACACATTAGAAATAGTGGATATTTAGAGACTACAAAACCCAGACCTAGTGAGATATACATGGAAGAGACTTAATCAAGCTAGTCGTCTTCATTATTTTCATGTCTCTTTCACTCTTGCAATAAAGGTTAAAAAAGTTTTAATAGCAGACAGAATGCGATAGGATCATCATCTAATTGGCTTTCACATAACTTAATAGAATTTCCACGTGGACGGGGATATTTAATCAAAGTTTACTGGAGAACTACATATTTTTAACTAAGACAAAATCATTTATAACTGAATGTTTCCAGTATAATATAGGTTCAACACATCACATTATTGTTTGGGATACCTTTTAAATGTACCTTCAGCGGTCATTCAAGTCAATAATAAATAGGCCGTTTCTGGCTAAAGAGACAGGACTAACAAGGGAATCCATGAACTAATAGTACAGGTAGATAGCAATAAAAACAATACTACAGAGATACAAAATAAGTTAGAGGAAAAACAAAAAGAAGTAGAGGGACTTATTCAAGAACGATCTAATGTAATCTATTACAAAAATAAAGCAAACTGGATGGAATATGGAGAAAAATGCACAAAATTCTTCCTGAATCTCCAACACGGGAACGCTAACAAAAATAATTTGCAGAAACTCGTTACTGAAGACGGCGTCATCAATGATTCTCCGAATGATATTTTAAAAGAGGAAGCTAAATATTTTAAGCGGATGTTCTCATTTCCGTCTCATCCTCTCCCACTGAATGAAGATTACGGGAAGGAATTCTTTCCAAATAATACAATAATGGAAAATTAACAAATGTACAGAAAGATCAGTGCGAAGGTCAAATTACAGACGAAGAACTTTGAGGCTATTAATTCCTTTCAGTCTGGAAAAACCCCAAGGCTTGTGTTTTGCGGGTTCTATTTAATGAAGCTGCCAGTTGAGGACTTGTGAGGCGTCTGTTTCTCAAACTAGACACTCTAATGTACTTGTCCTCTTGCTCAGTTGTGCACCAGGGCCTCCCACTCCTCTTTATATTCTGGTTAGAGACAATTTGCGCTGTTCTTGTAACGGGTGACGCTCTCCTCATCCTCGGATGAGGTGAGGAGAGAAGGATCCTCAGACCAAAACGCAGGCTTTGGGAAATAAGCCATCTTTATTTAACAACGATGATGGCAACACGAAACGAAACAAAACACTTTCAAACTACAAAACAAGAAAACGACGTTGAACGAAACCTGAACATAAACTTACATAACTAAACATAAACTTACGTACAGGAAACGGACGACATCGAAACGAAACGAAACAAACAAACGCTACAGTCCCATGTGGTACGAACATACATACAGACATAGGAGACAATCACCCACAAACAAACAGTGAGAATGCCCTACCTAAATATGACTCTTAATTAGAGGCAAACGCAAACCACCTGCCTCTAATCAAGAGCCATACCAGGCAAACCGAAACCAACATAGAAACAGATAACATAGAATGCCCACCCAACCTCACGTCCTGACCAACTAACACACAAAAACTAACATAAATAGGTCAGGAACGTGACAGTACCCCCCCCACAAGGTGCGAACTCCGGACGCACCAGCACAAAGTCTAGGGGAGGGTCTGGGTGGGCATCTAACCACGGTGGTGGCTCAGGCTCCGGGCGCGGTTCCCACCCCACCATAATCCATCCTAACTTCCTCCCTCCAAGAATGTCCACCCTCTTTTTTCCCCCACACAATTCTCTTAATAATATATTTAATAAGGATAACACCGGGACAGAGAGATAAATCAAGATAGAGGGATAGATAAGAATATAGAGATAGATGAAGATAGAGAGGGAGATTAGGATAGAGGGGCAACTCCGGACTGAAAGGCAGCTCCGGACAGAGAGACAGCTCTGGACTGATGGGCAGTTCTGGGTATCCAGCCTTTTCAGGCTGAAGGACAGCTCATGGCTGACTGACGAATCTCGATGCTCATGGCTGGCTGACGGCTCTCGACGCTCATGGCAGGCTGACGGCTCTCTATGCTCATGGCAGGCTGACGGCTCTCGACGCTCATGGCAGGCTGACGGCTCTCGACGCTCATGGCGCTCTGACGGCTCTGGCTGCTCATGGCGCTCTGACGGCTCTGGCTGCTCATGGCGCTCTGACGGCTCTGGCTGCTCATGGCGCTCTGACGGCTCTGGCTGCTCATGGCGCTCTGACGGCTCTGGCTGCTCATGGCGCTCTGACGGCTCTGGCTGCTCATGGCTCTCTGACGGCTCTGGCTGCTCATGGCTCGCTGGCGGCTCTGGCAGATCCTGTCTGGTTGGCGGCTCTGGCAGATCCTGTCCGGTTGGCGGCTCTGGCAGATCCTGTCTGGTTGGCGGCTCTGGCAGATCCTGTCTGGTTGGCGGCTCTGGCAGATCCTGTCTGGTTGGCGGCTCTGGCAGATCCTGTCTGGCTGACGGCTCTATCGGCTCCTGTCTGGCTGATGGCTCTAGCGGCTCCTGTCTGGCTGACAGCTCTGTAGGCTCATGGCAGACGGGCGGCTTTGCAGGCTCATGGCAGACGGGCGGCTTTGCAGGCTCCTGGCAGACGGATGGCTCAGACGGCGCTGGGGAGACGGATGGCTCAGATGGCACTGGGGAGACGGATGGCTCAGATGGCGCTGGGGAGACGGATGGCTCAGATGGCGCTGGGGAGACGGATGGCTCAGATGGCGCTGGGGAGACGGATGGCTCTGGCCGGATATGGCGCACTGTAGACCTGGTGCGTGGTGCCAGAACTGGAGGCACCGTGCTAATGACAAGCACCTTCCTACTAGTGCGGGGAGCAGGGACAGGGCACACTGTATTCTCAAAACCTACTCTATCCCTGATGCGTGGTACCGGCACTGGTGACACCGGGCTGAGGACAAGCACATCAGGATTAGTAGGGGGAGAAGATACAGTGGGTTCAGGGCTCTGGAGACGCACTGGTAGCTTAGTGCGTGGGGCCGGAACTGGAGGCACCGGGCTAGATACACGCACTACAGGGAGAGTGCGTGGAGGAGGAACAGGGCTCAGGATACGCACTGGTAGCCTAGTGCGTAGTGTATACACTGTAGGTACTAGGCTGGGGCGGGGAGGTGGTGCCGGAAATACCGGACCGTGGAGGCGTACTGGCTCTCTTGAGCATTGAGCCTGCCCGACCTTACCTGGTTGAATGCTCCCGGTTGCCCGACCAGTGCGGGGAGGTGGAATAACCCGCACCGGCCTATGTAGGCGAACCGGAGAAACCATGCGTAAGGCCGGTGCCATGTATGCCGGCCCGAGGAGACGCACTGGAGACCAGACGCGTTGAGCCGGCCTCATGACACCTGGCTCAATACCCAATCTAGCCCTACCAGTGCGGGGAGGTGGAATAACCCGCACTGGGCTATGCACTCGTACAGGAGACACCGCGCGCTCTACTGCGTAACACGGCGCCTGCCCGTACTCCCGCTCTCCACGGTAAGCCTGGGAAGTGGGCGCAGGTCTCCTACCTGCCCTTGGCCCACTATCTCCTAGCCCCCCCCCAAGAAATTTTTGGGAATTACTTACGGGCTTTTTCGGCTTCCGTGCCAGACGCGTTCCCTCATAGCTCCGGTTCCTCTCCCCGGTAGCCTCTGCTCTCCTCAGTGCCTCCACCTGTTCCCATGGCTTTTCGGGCTTCCAGCCACGTCTCCTTGCTGCCTCCTCAAACCACCGTTCCTGGGCTTTAGCTGCCTCCCTCTCTTCCTGAGAACGGCGATTTTCTCCTGCCTTAGCCCAGGGACCTTCTCCATTCATTATTTGCTCCCATGTCCAGAAATCCTTTCTCTCCTGTCCCTTACTCCGTTTCGTTTTCCCTTGCCGCTTGGTCTTAGCGTGTAGGTGGGTGATTCTGTAACGGGTGACGCTCTCCTCATCCTCGGATGAGGTGAGGAGAGAAGGATCCTCAGACCAAAACGCAGGCTTTGGGAAATAAGCCATCTTTATTTAACAACGATGATGGCAACACGAAACGAAACAAAACACTTTCAAACTACAAAACAAGAAAACGACGTTGAACGAAACCTGAACATAAACTTACATAACTAAACATAAACTTACGTACAGGAAACGGACGACATCGAAACGAAACGAAACAAACAAACGCTACAGTCCCATGTGGTACGAACATACATACAGACATAGGAGACAATCACCCACAAACAAACAGTGAGAATGCCCTACCTAAATATGACTCTTAATTAGAGGCAAACGCAAACCACCTGCCTCTAATCAAGAGCCATACCAGGCAAACCGAAACCAACATAGAAACAGATAACATAGAATGCCCACCCAACCTCACGTCCTGACCAACTAACACACAAAAACTAACATAAATAGGTCAGGAACGTGACAGTTCTGTGAAGGGAGTAGTACCAGATCTTCAGTTTCTTGGCAATTTCTCGCATGAAATAGCCTTAATTTCTGAGAACTAGAATAGACTGATGAGTTTCAGAAGAAAGTTTTTTGTTCCTGGCCATTTTGAGCCTGTAATCAAACCCCAAAATGCTGATGCTCCAGATACTCAACTAGTCTAAAGAAGGACAGTTTTATTTCTTCTTTAGTCAGCACAACAGTTTTCAGCTCTGATAACATAATTGCAAAAGGGTTTTCTAATGATCAATTCGCCTCTTAAAATTATAAACTTGGATTAGCTTACACAACGTGCCATTGGAACACAGGAGTGATGGTTGCTGATAATGGGCCTCTGTGCGCCTATGTAGATATTCCATAGAAAATCTGCTGTTTCCAGCTACAATAGTCATCTACACTGTATTTCTGATCAATTTGATGTTATTTTAATGGCCCAAAAAATTGCTTTTCTTTCAAGAACAAGGACATTTCTAAGTGACCTGGTAGTGTATGAACGGTAGTGTATGTAGTGTATAGGTGGGATAGTCTGAGGGAAGCTGACGGTTGGGATGTGGAATTGGAGACAAGTGGGAGTGAAGTTGCTGGGCGGGAGATTGACCATCATTCTAAGATAAAATTATAAAAAATAAAGTCAAAATAAAACATAATAAAAAGTATGTTTGAATGACTCTGAGGGGCAGTGTTTTTACAGATAATGCCGGTTTGCTTGAGGCTGATGCCTTGCAGGTGTTTGTACACATGTATGTACACACACTCATTCAAATACACACGGACACACACACATGTAAATAGTGCCAGACATGCACTCAAACATACAGTTGTCCTTGCTGTTGTGATTTTAGTTGTCCTTGATGTCCTTTGTTTTTTGCATTGTTGTTTTCTGTTTTCTTTTGTCTTTTTCTTTTTTCTCTTTAGTTAATTTTGGTTGTTGGTGCATTGGGGGGGTTTTTGGGGTGGGAAATGGAATGAATGAAACAAATTATTTATTTATTTTTTCTGTGGGGGGGGGGGGGGGGGCTGTGGGAGGGGTCTCAGATGGTTGAGGGGCAGCTATTGGGGAACTGCGGGGGGATCTTGGAGGGTTCGGGTCCCCGTTTTTTTGGCCTTATGGGAGATCTGTCGACATGCCCTTGAGCAGGGCATTGACCCTGGATACTTCTGTGTGTCGCTCTGAATGGGAATCTGTTGGATGACTGGTGTGGTGTAGTTGTTGAGCAGCTTCACTGCAAGTATATTGTATGTTTTTTGAATCCATATTTATTTTAATTTTTTTTAACTCATGAGTTGAATATGGAGTCAATTCCAAAATTCTGAATTGAGCCCAACCCTGGAACACACCTCTGACTGCCACTCTCAGGTATAGATAGAGTGTACATCCGTTTCTTTGCGTCCTCTGAATGTGACGGTCGCTGTTTTCTCTCTGTCTATCTCTGTGTGTGTTCAGATCGCAGAGCGGGGTCTAAAGAGTTCCCTGGTGATCGAGGACGATCTGCGTTTCGAGGTCTTCTTCAAGCGACGCCTGATGAACCTGATGAGTGAAGTGGAGAGCCAGGGTCTAGACTGGGACCTGATGTGAGTGTTCCATAGACTGTTCCACTCATAGATATACATTCAATTACTGTTGTGTTCTGATGACTGAAGTGGAGAGCCAGGGGCAAGACTGGCACCTGATGTAAGTGTTCCATAGACTGTACATCATCCAATATACACACTGGATATCCTCTATTATAGATCAGTGATTCTCAACCTCTGGTCCGGGGACCGGCATTGGTCCCTGGGATGTCGCTGGCCGATCCCTCAGACACATGATACAGTATTTGGTTAGTTCTTAAGTGTTAATTGTAATGTTAGAAGTCATTTTAAAAGAGTTAAGAACCCCCGTTCTAGCTTGCTGACTCAGCACTTACTGTCTACCCTTCCCATGTGGTGTAAACTTCAACTTCCTCTTTTCCCAACTGTTCTTCCTCCCAGTTATATCGGCAGGAAGAGGATGCAGGTGGACCGCCCTGAGAAGTCCGTGCCCAATATACACAACCTGGTGGAGGCCGACTACTCCTATTGGACGCTGGGCTATATGATGTCATTACAAGGAGCCCAGAAGCTGCTGAGGGCAGAGCCGTTGAAGAGGATATTACCCGTAGATGAGTTCCTCCCTGTCATGTTCAATAAGCACCCTGTGTAAGTTTACCCCTCTCTGTCGCACGCTTTCTCTCTTTGTCTTTCTGTCGCCTGTCTCTTCGGGTAAATCTCAAAAGTATTTTCCTGGATTCCTTGAGTCCTCTCTTCTCGCCTCCTTTTCAAAGTGCAGCAAACGAAGGGAGCATTAGAGGAGAAAGATATTCTCTTCCGAAGCTCCCCTCACCCCCCTTCACGTTTTAAGGAGGTAGCGAGGAGAGAAGATACTTGAGAAAAGACTTGAGATTCACCCCTTTTCACATATTTCTCTTTTCAATGTTTCCCTTGACATCTTTATCTCTTCTCTCTCTTACCTCTCTCTCCAGCTCGGACTACATGGAGCAGTTTGAGGAGCGAGACCTGAAGGCCTTCTCGGCCGAGCCTCTGCTAGTGTTCCCCACTCACTACACAGGAGACGCGGGCTACATCAGCGACACAGAGACCTCCGTGGTGTGGGACAACGAGAAGGTGCGTACGGACTGGGACCGGGCCCGCTCGGGGAAGACACAGGAGCAGGCGGAGATCAGCAGCGAGGCCCAGAACTCTGACGTACTCCAGTCACCTCTGGACAGCACAGCCACACGGGACGAACTATGAGAGGGGAATGGGTGGAGAGGAAGGGGATAGGATTGGCGATTGAGGATAGATAGAGAGAAACGCTGAAGATTAAGAACCACCATGGGTTTATTTTTATTTTTTTTATGTTTTAGCCCCCTTTCTTGGCATCATTGCAGCGACAGAATGTATAGTACATGGGCGCCTGTTTTTGTTTCATTTTTTAACCAAAGAGAACAAGTTAAAGAAAGGGATCGGTTGCGTTCTTTTCGGGGAAAAATTATTCCATTTACTTTTTCATTTCAGAAATATGTTAGACTCTCATTTTTTTGCTGCATTTACTTGACCTAAATACAGGGTGGGATCTGTATGTCAACAGTGATCTGGTTGGACTGTCTATTACATTTCAGTGAAGTGATTGGCCTGTGAACTGGAACTTTGTTTCTGATTGGTCACTACCATGCCTCAAGTGCCTTATAGCCTAGTTCATCATGCCAAAGCTCACAACTGACCTGAGTAGACCTTGTGACCCCTAGAATTTATAAATCATTTATTAATTGTTAATTAACATGTGTGCATGTACTATAACAGTGTACTGTACCAGTCTTTCTGAAAGGACTGGAAAAGACAAGCATCTGCATGCTTTTGGATACGGCTTTAAGATTACCTTTTTCATTTGTTCACTTCCAAACTATAGGTAGACCTGACATCTTTTGCATCAATTAGAGATGTATGCTTGAATGTTCCGTGTGCTGCTTCGCAAACGAGTCCCATCGTTTTACGAAAACCTCACCAAGGAGCTCAAAGTCCTATCCTATGACATATAGATTAATACCAAAACAGTAGTAATTAAAAAAGCAACAGCTCCCAAAGTGAATGACTTGACTACCCGCCCTCCCTGTCAGACCCTAACCATTGAGTTACAGTAGTGCTCTTTATAGCAGTGGAGTACGTCTTTTTAGAAACCAACAGCTCTTAAAGTTAATAACTATGGGTAGAATCCTAACTTCCACTTAAATCAAATCTTCCTAATCTCTTAATTCAATCAATCAAATGTATTTATAAAGCCCTTTTTACATCAGCAGATGTCAGAAAGTGCTATACAGAAACCCAGCCTAAAACCTCAAACAACAAGCAATGCAGATGTAGAAGCACGGTGGCTAGGAAAAACTCCCTAGAAAGGCAGGAACCTAGGAAGAAACCTAGAGCGGAACCAGGCTCTGATGGGTGGCCAGTCCTCTTCTGGCTGTGCCGGGTGGAGATTATAAGAGTACATGGCCATTTTAAGGCCAGATTGTTCTTCAAGATGTTCAAACGTTCATAGATGACCAACAGGGTCAAATAATAATCATAGTGGTTGTAGAGGGTGCAACAGGTCAGTACCTCAAGAGTAAATGTCAGTTGGCTTTTCATAGCCGAGCATTGAGAGGTCGAGACAGCAGGTGCGGGAGAGAGAGAGTCGAAAACAGTAGGTCCGGGACAAGGTAGCACGTCCGGTGAACAGGTCAGGGTTCCATAGCCGCTGGCAGAACAGTTGAAACTGGAGCAGCAGCATGACCAGGTGGACTGGGGACAGCCAGGAGTCATCAGGCCAGGTAGTCAGGCATGATCCTAGGCCTCAGGTTCTCCGGGAGGGGCGAGAGAGAGAGAGTATTAGAGGGAGCATACTTAAATTCACACAGGATACCAGATAAGACAAGAGAATTACACCAGATATAACAGACTGACCCTAGCCCCCCAGCACATAGATTATTGCAGCATCAATGCATCACTACGAGTGAAAATTCAACTTAAGTAGATGTTAGGATTCACCCCTATCCGCCTCCCCTGTCAGTCCATGGCCATTGAGTTACAGTAGAGCTGTTCATAGCAGTGGAGTACTCCTTTCCCCCACCTGCCACCTCTGGTTTGTTTCCAGACTAACGCCTTGTTGCCTTCACACAGAGTTATACGAGGGTCACAGGCGGGAGCGGCCACAGAGACCGCAGTAGACGCCTCACACTTTTGTGGTTGAGGAGGAGCCATGTGAGATATTAAGATTCAGTTGAGATTCACTCATAGTAGTCTAAGAGATTACATTGTCTGTCATAACAGCGTTTTTGTAACCTCATACCAAATAATAAAATATTTTGTTAAAAAAAGAGTAACGATAATTGTGGACTCTATTCCTCCACATGGTCAAATTAGAGATTTCTCTATTTGGCTAGATGTTGCACCACTGAAACCATATCAAAGATATTTGTCTGTCTGTCTGTGATTATAGGGTTGTTGGGTGACAAATTGTCATCTCCCCTCTTATTCTGTGCAACAATTGCAGAGTTCCTTTTTACATGTGCCATAACTCAGTGAACAAACTTTAACCAATATTTAAAAATAACTAACTATAGGATCTCCATGCATTCTACTTACCAGAAAGTTACTAAAAATGGAAGCCTAAAATCAGAGATTTCTAAATCATTTTTTAAAAAGCTTATTAAATATCAGTGGTACTATCAAGAACAGTGTGCGGTTTCCTTTTTCCTTCATCTTGTTCAATTGTTGCCATGCACCTGCAAATAAGATTGCTCAGATGTGCGAGTGCCTTTAGATGCCAAATGGGAATAAGACATATCTGGATTAGACCTAGGCTAGGCCTACTTTGCTTCATGTGTGCTCTATAAAACAGTTATTTTGCTCCCAGTGTGGTGGCCCGCGGAAATTTAACCTTGATAGGCGTTGTGTCCCAAATGTGTTATTTTCAAGTGGTTTATAAATCAAACGTTTTTTAATTTTTTTATCAGAAAAACGATTCAAACCAGGGTCGAGATGACGCAAAGAATGTTGCGACATACAGTAGGAATGTGGTTGGACAAGATGCCTAGCGGAACAAGACTGTACGTAGGGAGGGAAAACCCTAGTTGATAGACCTGAAAACATTGTTCTATGACACGGTTTTACTTCTCAAAGAGATTGAGGATACCAGTCGGAGGATATGAGACAACCGATAACGGCTGAGTGGACTCTGGGCTAGGATGCGCCAAGGACACTGTCTATCCAAACTGACCATTACACACCTCTGAGGGAAATTGATTGATTTCCGAATGGATTTTGTTCTACATTGCATGAAATGGAAGGAATGTTTTTGATTTTAATCAATATAGCCTACCACATTTTGAGCTAGGCTATTTTAATGCGTGTTAGCCAAAGTTTGCCAAATTGTTTTGTGTTGCGTGCCTATATGGAATTTGACAGCTAGAAATGTCTTTGTTGGAGTTGAATATGCGCCAGCCGTGTGGTGTAAAACATACGCCTACTGAACAGGGAGAGAATGATTCTCATTTACCGGGAATGAACACCACACTGATCCCGTGTCAAAACGGTAGTGGTATTCGTAGGATGAAATACTACGATATAACATGGACAGTGTCAAGACTCCGCGCAGTGGCCGAATGTCTGAGACAACTTCGGCTGCTTTTTGAGGACTGTTGCGGTAAGTCAATGGAACATATTTACGACTTTAACAAAAAATGTTTTCTTTGTAGGTCTAATGATTTACAGACAAGACGAATATGACTATGCAGTTATCTCATGTTATCTGAAGATTTTCGCGTCTGCCAAGGCATGCCACACATAGCCAAGTTTATGCGAGGACAAACAAAAGGACTGTCTGGGAGACTTTCATGTGCGCTCTGAGTCTGACACGAAGATTCGTTCATGTCCTAGGTTGCAGTTATACACATCCCGCGTTCAATTAGTAACTCGGAAATGTCAGAGTTTCCTAGTTCCAACTAGCATCTGAACGCGGCATAATGCCCATAGGCTTCACATCGTGACGTGTTTCATTACGCCGTACGTCATCACGGAGTCTTGCCAAATGATCCGTGGATTGCTGATAGGCATAGCTTTCAAACCAATAAGTTTTTCCGCCAACTTTAGCATCTTGCCAACTATTTTGTATATAGGCCTATGTAGGCCAAAGTTGTTGTTTTTTACCAGAGAAGTTGATTGGCCCTTGTCGATGTCACGAGCTTTGATGCATTGCTGTTTTCATTTATAAAGCCCTTTTACAAAAGTTCCACTGTACCTAACATCATACTAACTTAGACATACCAGTTACCACACCCAGTCTCAGGGATGGCTAACTCTGGAAATTCCTTTGGTCTCTTCTAGGTAGCCTAAATCAGCGTAGTTTTCTTGCACCTTATTTGTGGAACAAACTTCAAAATGTTCTTAAATTTGATGTTTTCGGTGCCTCTAGGACAGGGGCGGGCAAACCTTTTGGCTGGATTTTGAAATTCAACGGAGGGCCGCATTTTTTGGGGGACCAATTGTTTGTTAAAATCTATTTGCAGGGGCCTGTCGAGTGGCACAGCGTCACTACAGTCCCGGGTTCGATCCCAGGCGGTGTCACAGCTGGCCGTGACTGGGAGACCCATGAGGCGGCGCACAATTGGCACAGCGTTGTCCGGGTTAGGAGAGGGTTTGGCAGGCCAAGATTTCCTTGTCCCATCGTGCTCTAGCGACTCCTGTGGTGGGCCGGGAGCATGCACGCTGACACAGTTGCCAGCTGTACGGTGTTTCCTCCAACACATTGGTGCTTCTGGGTTAAGCGGGCATTGTGTCAAGAAGCAGTGCGGCTTGGCTGGGTCGTGTTTCGGAGGATGCACGGCTCTCGATCTTCGCCTCTCGTGAGTCTGTACGGGAGTTGCAGTGATGGGACAAGACTGTAACTACCAATTGGATACCATGAAATTAGGGAGAAAAAAGGGTTGTTTTTTTATATGTCTCACGAGCCGGATTTAAGTTCTCCCCCCCCCCCCCCCCCCCCACTTGCTCTAGGGCAATTCAGAAAGCTGATTGAGGACCTTATTACTGATGAATGTTTGTTTTTTATGGCTGTTTTTTTTCTGCTTGCATTTTGTATTTATATTGATGTGTATTTTCTGTAATTGATGTAAATCAGGGCTCATCTGTAAAAGTTTTTAAAAAGCCTATACTTTTATTTCCGCCAACCGACCTAGTCATGATTGCGGTAAAGTTCTGCCTATGGCTTCATTGTCTTGCATCAGATAGGCGGATTCCGCCTGCAAAGGGTAATGGGATAGATCTAAAGTAGACTGGCTACTTTTGCCATCAGTGGAGGCTGTTGAGGGGAGGACGGCTCATAGCCTAATAATGACTAGAATGGAGTGTAGTGGCTGTAATTTAATTGTATCAAACAAACGTGTTTGATACCATTCCATTTACTCTATTCCAGCGATTATTATGAGCCGTCCTCCCCTCAGCAGCCTCCACTGGCTGCCCATAACATTCAGAAATAGTACACTTAGGTGACATTGTCTGCTGAACCCCATTTCTGCCTCAAACCAGTCTGAATTAATCTAAGCTAAAATAATAAATATGTCAATGAGAGAGTCTTGGTCACTCCATTTTACATCTATAGCGAAGGATTATTGTGCTTCAATGAGCAGCAGTGAGTACATAGGTGTTTTTGCAGCATATCAATCAATTTTTTATTTTATTTTTTATATAGCCCTTCGTACATCAGATAATATCTCGAAGTGCTGTACAGAAACCCAGCCTAAAACCCCAAACAGCTAGAATGCAGGTGTAGAAGCACGGTGGCTAGGAAAAACTCCCTAGAAAGGCCAAAACCTAGGAAGAAACCTAGAGAGGAACCAGGCTATGAGGGGTGGCCAGTCCTCTTCTGGCTGTGCCGGGTGGAGATTATAACAGAACTATGCCAAGATGTTCAAAAATGTTCATAAGTGACAAGCATGGTCAAATAATAATCATGAATAATTTTCAGTTGGCTTTTCATAGCTGATCATTAAGAGTTGAAAAAAAACAGGTCTGGGACAGGTGGCGGTTCCATAACCGCAGGCAGAACAGCTGAAACTGGAATAGCAGCAAGGCCAGGCGGACTGGGGACAGCAAGGAGTCACCACGGGCGGCAGTCCCGACGCATGGTCCTAGGGCCCAGGTCCTCCGAGAGAAGGAGAAAATTAGAGAGAGCCAAGATTTTCAAAATGTTCATAAATGACAAGCATTGTCAAATAATAATCAGGAATAAATCTCAGTTGGCTTTTCATAGCCGATCATTAAGAGTTGAAAACAGCAGGTCTGGGACAGGTAGGGGTTCCATAACCGCAGGCAGAAGAGTTGAAACTGGAATAGCAGCAAGGCCAGGCGGACTGAGGGCAGCAAGGAGTCACCACGGCCGGTAGTCCCGACGTATGGTCCTAGGGCTCAGGTCCTCCGAGAGAAAGAAAGAGAGAAGGAGAAAATTAGAGAGAGCCAAGATTTTCAAAATGTTCATAAATGACAAGCATGGTCAAATAATAATCAGGAATAAATCTCAGTTGGCTTTTCATAGCCGATCATTAAGAGTTGAAAACAGCAGGTCTGGGACAGGTAGGGGTTTCGTAACCGCAGGCAGAAACAGTTGAAACTGGAATAGCAGCAAGGCCGGGCGGACTGGGGACAGCAAGGTGTCAGCATGCCCGGTAGTCCTGACGTATGGTCCTAGGGCTCAGGTTCTCAGAGAGAAAGAGAGAACGAGAGAATTAGAGAGAGCATACTTAAATTCACACAGGACACTGGATAAGACAGGAGAAGTACTCCAGGTATAACCAACTGACCCTAGCCCCCCGACACATAAACTACTGCAGCATAAATACTGGAGGCTGAGACAGGAGCGGTCAGGAGACACTGTGGCCCCATCCGAAGAAACCCCCGGACAGGGCCAAACAGGAAGGATATAACCCCACCCACTCTGCCAAAGCACAGCCCCCACACCACTAGAGGGATATCCTCAACCACCAACTTACAATCCTGAGACAAGGCCGAGTATAGCCCACAAAGGTCTCCACCACAGCACAACCAAGGGGGGGGCGCCAACCCAGACAGGAAGTTCACGTCAGTAACTCAACCCACTCAAGTGACGCACCCCTCCTAGGGACGGCATGAAAGAGCACCAGCAAGCCAGTGACTCAGCCCCAGTAACAGGGTTAGAGGCAGAGAATCCCAGTGGAGAGAGGGGAACCGGCCCTGGAGAGACAGCAAGGGCGGTTCGTTGCTCCAGAGCCTTTCCGTTCACCTTCACACTCCTGGGCCAGACTACACTCAATCATATGACCTACTGAAGAGATAAGTCTTCAGTAAAGACTTAAAGGTTGAGACCGAGTCTGCGTCTCTCACATGGGTAGGCAGACTGTTCCATAAAAATGGAGATCTATAGGAGAAAGCCCTGCCTCCAGCTGTTTGCTTAGAAATTTTAGGGACAATTAGGAGGCCTGCGTCTTGTGACCGTAGCGTACGTGTAGGTATGTACGGCAGGACCAACTCGGAAAGATAGGTAGGAGCAAGCCCATGTAACGCTTTATAGGTTAACAGTAAAACCTTGAAATCAGCCCTTGCCTTAACGGGAAGCCAGTGTAGGGAAGCTAGCACTGGAGTAATATGATCAAATTTCTTGGTTCTAGTCAGGATTCTAGCAGCCGTATTTAGCACTAACTGAAGTTTATTTAGTGCTTTATCCGGGTAGCCGGAAAGTAGAGCATTGCAGTAGTCTAACCTAGAAGTAACAAATGCATGGATTAATTTTTCTGCATCATTTTTGGACAGAAAATTTCTGATTTTTGCAATGTTACGTAGATGGAAAAAAGCTGTCCTTGAAACAGTCTTGATATGTTCGTCAAAAGAGAGATCAGGGTCAAGAGTAACGCCGAGGTCCTTCACAGTTTTATTTGAGACGACTTTACAACCATCAAGATGAATTGTCAGATTTAACAGAAGATCTCTTTGTTTCTTGGGACCTAGAACAAGCATCTCTGTTTTGTCCGAGTTTAAAAGTAGAAAGTTTTTAGCCATCCACTTCCTTATGTCTGAAACACAGGCTTCTAGCGAGGGCAATTTTGGGGCTTCACCATGTTTCATTGAAATGTACAGCTGTGTGTCATCCGCATAGCAGTGAAAGTTAACATTATGTTTTTGAATAACATCCCCAAGAGGTAAAATATATAGTGAAAACAATAGTGGTCCTAAAACGGAACCTTGAGGAACACCGAAATGTACAGTTGATTTGTCAGAGGACAGACCATTCACAGAGACAAACTGATATCTTTCCGACAGGTAAGATCTAAACCAGGCCAGAACTTGTCCGTGTAGACCAATTTGGGTTTCCAGTCTCTCCAAAAGAATGTGGGGATCGATGGTGTCAAAAGCAGCACTAAGGTCTAGTAGCACGAGGACAGATGCAGAGCCTCGGTCTGACGCCATTAAAAGGTCATTTACCACCTTCACAAGTGCAGTCTCAGTGCTATGATGGGGTCTAAAACCAGACTGAAGCATTTCGTATACATTGTTTGTCTTCAGAAAGGCAGTGAGTTGCTGCGCAACAGCTTTTTCTAAAATTTTTGAGAGGAACGGAAGATTCGATATAGGCCGATAGTTTTTTCTATTTTCCGGGTCAAGGTTTGGCTTTTTCAAGAGAGGCTTTATCACTGCCACTTTTAGTGAGTTTGGTACACATCCGGTGGATAGAGAGCTGTTTATTATGTTCAACATAGGAGGGCCAAGCACAGGAAGCAGCTCCTTCAGCAGTTTAGTAGGAATAGGATCCAGTATGCAGCTTGAAGGTTTAGAGGCCATGATTATTTTCATCATTGTGTCAAGAGATATAGTACTAAAACACTTAAGTGTCTCTCCCGATCCCAGGCCCTCGCAGAGCTGTGCAGATCCAGGACAGCTAAGCCCTGGAGGAATACGCAGATTCAAAGAGGAGTCCGTAATTTGCTTTCTAATGGTCATGATCTTTTCCTCAAAGAAGTTCATGAATTTATTACTGCTGAAGTGAAAGCCATCCTCTCTTGGGGAATGCTGCTTTTTAGTTAGCTTTGCAACAGTATCAAAAAGAAATTTTGGATTGTTCTTATTTTCCTCGATTAAGTTGGAAAAGTAGGATGATCGAGCAGCAGTGAGGGCTCTTCGGTACTGCACGGTACTGTCTTTCCAAGCTAGTCGGAAGACTTCCAGTTTTGTGTGGCGCCATTTCCGTTCCAATTTCCTGGAAGCTTGCTTCAAAGCTCGGGTATTTTCTGTATAACAGGGAGCTAGTTTCTTATGACAAATGTTTTTCGTTTTTAGGGGTGCAACTGCATCTAGGGTATTGCGCAAGGTTAAATTGAGTTCCTCAGTTAAGTGGTTAACTGATTTTTGTCCTCTGACGTCCTTGGGTAGGCAGAAGGAGTCTGGAAGGGCATCAAGGAATTTTTGTGTTGTCTGAGAATTTATAGCACGACTTTTGATGCTCCTTGGTTGGGGTCTGAGCAGATTATTTGTTGCGATTGCAAACGTAATAAAATGGTGGTCCGATAGTCCAGGATTATGTGGAAAAACATTAAGATCTACAACATTTATTCCATGGGACAAAACTAGGTCCAGAGTATGACTGTGGCAGTGAGTAGGTCCAGAGACATGTTGGACAAAACCCACTGAGTCGATGATGGCTCCGAAAGACTTTTGGAGTGGGTCTGTGGACTTCTCCATGTGAATATTAAAATCACCAAAAATTAGAATATGATCTGCTATGACTACAAGGTCTGATAGGAATTCAGGAAACTCAGAGAGGAACGCTGTATATGGCCCAGGAGGCCTGTAAACAGTAGCTATAAAAAGTGATTGAGTAGGCTGCATAGATTTCATGACTAGAAGCTCAAAAGACGAAAACGCCATTTTTTTTTTTGTAAATTGAAATTTGCTATCGTAGATGTTAGCAACACCTCCGCCTTTGCGGGATGCACGGGGGATATGGTCACTAGTGTAACCAGGAGGTGAGGCCTCATTTAACACAGTAAATTCATCAGGCTTAAGCCATGTTTCAGTCAGGCCAATCACATCAAGATTATGATCAGTGATTAGTTCATTGACTATGACTGCCTTTGAAGTGAGGGATCTAACATTAAGTAACCCTAATTTGAGATGTGAGGTATCACGATCTCTTTCAATAATGGCAGGAATGGAGGAGGTCTTTATCCTAATAAGATTGCTAAGGCGAACACCGCCATGTTTAGTTTTGCCCAACCTAGGTCGAGGCACAGACACAGTCTCAATGGGTATGGCTGAGCTGACTACATGACATATGACATATGCTCTGTTGTTTACCATTATTTCATGCCCTTGTACCTTCCTCATTATTATTTGCGATTCTGCAACATGGAATGGTAACAGATATGATTTAAATGGAGTCCACAAAGGTTCTTACTGTGTGGTAGGCTAATAGTTTGCTTGTCAGCCTCAGTAAAGCATGCAGTGTATTTCTCAACCTTTTAGATTGCTTTTGTCAGTAAGCATGTAAAGAACAGAATTTGAGGACAAAACACTCAAATGTACAGAAAATGGTTAATGCATTTGATTGAAACAATAGTCCACTCGTGTATTTCAGCACCAATCAATGACAGATTTTTCTTTTCACCAAATCTCAGTTTGGACATTGGTTGGGCTAGTGGTTCCCAAACTGTGGGGTCGGCAGGGGGGGCACGGGGGTCTGGCTTTAAGAACTCAGGTCTGCTTTCAACTTACTCTTGAAAGTTGTAATAGTAGAATATACAAGATGCAATTTCAAAATTGGGTAGTGTGTGTGTGTGAACAGTTTGTGTCATGAACAGTGCTTGTGCCCATATAAATAGATGTGGGAGGGGGGCGCGGGATGTTCTCGAATGCTGGAATGGGTGCCCGAGCGAAGAAGTTCGGGAACCCCTGGGTTAGGCTACAATTAGGCTGTGGAAATGTTAGCTAAACGGAGGCGAGTGCTGCTCATGATCATCTGGTCCGGTTGGCTCATTTATTAGCAGTGATCAGAACTTTTTGCCAGCATGTTATGTAGGCTACCTTAACAAGTTAATTATTTATTTCTCTTCAGTCGCTTAGCCCAGGCCTATAGCCTACTGCCGACTAAAAGCCTGTAACTTGTCTTAATCAATCAATATGATTTTGTTTAACTGAATCTCTGTCTGTAGCCTATATTTAGTTCATTCTCTGTCTGAGCAAATAAGTGGAGGTGGTTTTGCTCAATCTATTTGTTTTCTCATCTATCACTGATCAGAAACATTTAGCATGCGATAATGTAGCCTAAATCAACTGTAGGCCTATTATTTTTGCTTGATCGAGCAGATAGGCCCACAAAGGTTGTTAAATATGTTCATGAGACTCAAATGCTTTTGGAAAAAATAGATTGCTATTATTTTTGAATCGGTATCATGATGAAGACACTCAATGTTAGAGCCTATGCCTGCTCCCTAACGAAGCAGAGTGAGGGTAGAAAGGAGATGAAACGAGGATCATAAAACCACAGGCTTGCCTTGGGCTCTGTTTCAAAATACCCCTTTTTTTATATGACAGCGGTTCCACATGTTGATAAATATTATTTGTATTTTATTCTGTTTTATTTCATTATGTTCTTAGCCTGCTATAAAATATACACCATGTGTACAAAACATTAGGAACTCCTATCTTTCAATGACATAGACTGACCAGGTGAATACAAGTGAAAGCTATGATCCTTTATTGATGCCACCTGTTGAATCCACTTCAATCAGTGTAGATGAAGGGGAAGAGGCAGGTTAAAGAAGGATTTTTATGCCTTAAGATAATTGAGAATTTGATTATGTATGTATGCTATTCAGACGGTGAATGGGCAAGACAAAATATTTAAAGGCTATTCCATGCGAGAAATTGACAAGAAACTGAAGATCACGTACAACGCTGTGTACTACTCCCTTCACAGAACAGCGCAAACTGGCTTTAATAAGAACAGAAAGAGGAGTGGGAGGCCCTGGTGCACAACTGAGCAAGAGTACAAGTACATTAGAGGGTCTAGTTTGAGAAACAGACGCCTCACAAGTCCTCAACCGGTAGCTTCATTAAATAGTACCCGCAAAACACCAGTCTCAACGTCAACCGTGAAGAGGCGACTCCGGGATGCTGGCCTGCTAGGCAGAGTTGCAAAGAAAAAGCCATATCTCAGACTGGTCAATAAAAATAAAAGATTAAAATGGGCAAAAGAACACAGACACTGGACAGAGGAAGATTGAAAAAACGTGTTATGGACAGACGTATCTAAGTTTGAGGTGTTCGGATCACAAAGAAGAACATTCGTGAGACGCAGAAAAAATGAAAATGATGGTCTGGTGGTGGTGCTTTGGTGGTGGCAAAGTGGTAGATTTGTACAGGGTGAAAGGGATCTTGAAGAAGGAAGGCTATCACTCCATTTTGCAACACCATGCCATACCCTGTGGACGGCACTTAACTGGAGCCAATTTCCTCCGACAACAGGACAATGACCCAAAGCACAGCTCCAAACTATGCAATAACTATTTAGGGAAGAAGCAGTCAGCTGGTATTCTGTCTATAATGGAGTGGCCAGCACAGTCACCGGATTAAAACCCTATTGAGCTGTTGTGGGAGCAGCTTGACCGTATGGTACGTAAGAAGTGCCCATCAAGCCAATCCAACTTGTGGGAGGTGTTTCAGGAGGTGCTTCAGGAAGCATGAGGTGAAATCTCTTCAGATTACCTCAACACATTGACAACAAGAATGCCAAAGGTCTGCAAGGCTGTAATTGCAGCAAATGAAGGATTCTTTGATGAAAGCAAAGCTTGAAGGACACAATTATTTTTTCAATTAAAAATCATTATTTATAATTTTGTCAACGTCTTGACTATATTTCCTATTGATTCTGCAACTCATTTCATGTATGTTTTCATGGAAAACAAGGAAATTTCAAAGTGACCCCAAGCTTTTGAATGGTAGTGTGTGTGTGTGTGTGTGTGTGTGTGTGTGTGTGTGTGTGTGTGTGTGTGTGTGTGTGTGTGTGTGTGTGTGTGTGTGTGTGTGTGTGTGTGTGTGTGTGTGTGTGTACAGTATATATATATATATATATATGTGTATAAATATTTTTTTGAATTGCATGTGTTGACTGTATCTTGTCTGTTTAATGAACAAAATAAGTATTGATTTTATGTGCATGCTGCAGCCATATAGCTGCACAGACCAGTAACATAACAAAATATGTTTTCCTCAACTTGTTTCTCTAACTTTATAGTAAGTCAAGCTAGCTTGCAGAGAGGCTAGGCAAGATTGAAGATGCCACCACAGATAGAACAGTGAGCCGCTCTTCTTCTTTGGGGTTTAACGGCGGCTAGCAATCAATATGTTGCATTACCGCCCCCAACAGCACTATAATATAAATCCATTATACTTTGTGATATAAAAAAATACTACTAAAAATACTAATACTAAAAAAACACAGTTCCAACTAACCCTACACTCGTTAAAAACCCACAACCCCATTCCACTACTTTGACCCTTCCTGCTTCAGCACCATGCCACCGGCCTGGGAGGACGGGACACCACCACTCAACACATCCTGTAACTCTTCTGAAGTCAAATCTCGTATACCCAAATACCTCTCTGCAGCTGCCACCACCTCTATTTTCTGGGATTTATGTTCCATTTCTACAGTTGATAACCAATGCAATGAACACTAAGAAGCCAACCTTACTGAAGCATAAATCACTCGTTGGCTTATCCCTCTGTGCTGGCACAGATCTACTACTCGCGGGGATCCTCACCCTTGACCCATCCTCCTCTACTTTCTTTACTGCCTCAGCATACGACACCTTCTGCACTACTCAGACTCTAGCCACCATAGCCTGCTTCTCTCATACCTGACACTTCCGATCCCCAGCAACATGGGTACCCCTACAGTTGACACACACAACTTTCTCCACCAAAACTACACAATCCTCTATCCCATGCCCTCCTGTACACTTCCCACATCTTAGAATCTCCCTCCGATACACTGCAGCGACATGACGATAAACGTTGCACCTAAAACAGCGCAGTGGATTCGGCACAAAAGCTCTAACGAGAACTGATACAGTGCATTTGGAAAGTATTCAGACCCTTTCCCTTATTCTAAAATGGAGTATATATTTTTTTTTAAATCATCAATCTACACAGAATACCCTACAATGACAAAGCCAAAACAGGTGAAATATCTTATTTACATAAGTATTCAGACCCTTTGCGATGAGACTCGAAATTGAGCTCAGGTGCATCCTGTTTCCATTGATCATCCTTGAAATATTTTTACACCTTGATTGGAGTCCACCTGTGGTAAATTCAATTGATTAGACATGATTTTGGAAAAGCACACACCTGTCTACATAAGGTACCACAGTTGACAGTACATGTCAGAGCAAAAACTAAGCCATGAGGTCGAAGGAATTGTCCGTAGAGCTCCGAGACAAGATTGTGCCGAGGCACAGATCTGGGGAAGGGTACCAAAACATTTCTGCATCATTGAAGGTTCCAAATAACACAGTGGCCTCCATCATTCTTAAATGGAAGACGTTTGGAACCACCAAGTCTCTTCCTAGAGCTGGCCGCCCAGCCAAATGGAGCAATCGGGGGAGAAGGGCCTTGGTCAGGGAGGTGACCAAGAACCCGATGGTCACTCTGACAGAGCTCCACATGACAGCCCACTTGGAATTTGCCTAAAGGACTCTCAGACCATGAGAAACAAGATTCTCTGGTCTGATGAAACTAAGATTGAACTCTTTGACCTGAATGCCAAGCGTCATGTCCGGAGGAAACCTGGCACCATCCCTACGGTGAAGCATGGTATGCTGTGGGAATGTTTTTCAGTGGCAAGGACTGGGAGACTAGTCAGTATCAAGGGAAAGATGAATGAAGCAAAGTACAGAGAGATCCTTTTTTTTTTTATTATTATTATTTTATTTTTATTTTATCCCCTTTTCTCCCCAATTTTCGTGGTATCCAATCGCTAGTAATTACTATCTTGTCTCATCGCTACAACTCCCGTACGGGCTCGGGAGAGACGAAGGTCGAAAGCCATGCGTCCTCCGAAGCACAACCCAACCAAGCCGCACTGCTTCTTTAACACAGCGCGCCTCCAACCCGGAAGCCAGCCGCACCAATGTGTTGGAGGAAACACCGTGCACCTGGCCCCCTTGGTTAGCGCGCACTGCGCCCGGCCCGCCACAGGAGTCGCTGGAGCGCGATGAGACAAGGATATCCCTACCGGCCAAACCCTCCCTAACCCGGACGACACTAGCCCAATTGTGCGTCGCCCCACGGACCTCCCGGTCGCGGCCGGCTGCGACAGAGCCTGGGCGCGAACCCAGAGACTCAGGTGGCGCAGTTAGCACTGCGATGCAGTGCCCTAGACCACTGCGCCACCCGGGAGGCCACAGAGAGATCCTTGATGAAAACCTGCCCCAGAGCGCTCAGGACCTCAGACTGGGGTGAAGGTTCACCATCCAACAGGACAATGACCTTAAGCACACAACCAAGACAACAGTGGCTTCGGGACAGGTCTCTGAATGTCTTGAGTGGCCCAACCAGAGTCTGGACTTGAACCCGATTAAACATCTCTAGAGAGACCTGAAAATAGCTGTGCAGCGACGCTCCCAATCCAACCTTGACAGAGCTTGAGAGGATCTGCAGAGAAGAATGGGAGAAACTCCCCAAAACAGGTGTGCCAAGCTTGTAGCATCATACCTAAGAAGACTCAAGGATGTAATCGCTGCTAAAGGTGCTTAAACAAAGTACTGAGTAAAGGGTCTGAAATACTTATGTAAATATTATATTTCCATTTTTTTTAAGGCTTTGTAATTATAGGGTATTGTGTGTATATTGATCAGGGGAATGTCCTTTTTTAAATAAATGTTATAATAAGGCTATGTAACATAACAAAATGTGGAAAAAAGAGAAGGGGTTTGAATGCTTTCCGAATGTACTGGATATCCTAACATGACTTTGTCGGGTAAAGACTGACTCAAAACTCAAAAGGACTGACAGTGAATCCTCTGTTTCACCACGCTCACCACCGGGTCTGCTTTGCACCAAACGGCAGGCATCACAAACACCAGGAATTAAGCTATTTTCACTTTAAATTGACTTAAATGGTGCAGATCTCGGTTCCTAATCATTTACGTTCACTGCTCCTACGTCTGACGGATCCTACTACAGTTTATACTTTTATATAACGTTTGTTGTCTTTGTCTTTAGTTTCTCTTAATGCTGGGGGGTTACGAAACAATGTGAAGCGCAAGGCCTTATTTTTATTTGCTAAACAATTTTCGAACAGATTTTTGCTTTCTTCAAGAGTCTCACTCAATTTCGGCTGATGCCAACTTCTGGAGGTCACAGTGGGGCAACGATATTTGGCTTTCCCGTGGATCTGAACGCTCCGCTGGTGTCACTACAATGAAAAATACCTTTGGTGGTAATATTCTACACTCGGAATGTGATCCCTTTGGTCACTTTATTTGTCTTGTGATCAGTTGCAATGACATTACGCTCATTACTGTAAAGTTCTACGGGTACATCACCAAACATGAGAATGATGAATTGCTTGAATCTATAGAGAAACACATACTTCATTGGTTATCTAAATTTCCCAATTCGTTATTATTGATAGGAGGGGACTTTAACATTACTATAGATAGTTCAACTGATAGATGGCCCCCAGGTAGACCGACCAATCAGAATTTGGGTTTAGTACTTTTTATGGAAAAGTTTGATCTTACATGGAGAGAGAGGTTTCCGGCCGACAGATCATTCACGGAGTAACAAAACAGGTTCCAGACAATCCAGAATAGATTTTTGGCTTATATCCAAATGTATTGATAGTGAGTGTGTTACTACAAATATCTGTACTAATCCCCTCACAGACCATAGGGCCATTTACATTGATATCAAAATATTTACCCCTGATACTAACCTTGGCAGAGCATCCTACTGGAAGCTATATAGCTCATTATTAAATAATGATATAGTTAAATTTGAGGTTAAAGATCTGCTCTCACACTTTTGGGAAAGGGCTTGTGAAGAAAAATCTTATTGCAGAACTGGGAGCTCTTTAAATTTGAGGTGTCCAAATACCTTAGAAAATATGGTAGTAATCTTGCTAAGACCAGAAGAGCTGAGGAGGAAAAGGTGATCATTAAGATAACTTCCCTTTCTCAGAGTTCCCCAGCCGGCCTCTCGGGGGAGGAGAAGATGGAACTAATTGAGTTACAAAATAAACTGGATAATATATATAGATTAAAAGCAGAAGGAGCCTTTATTAGATCTAGGAAAAAATGGGTTGAGGAGGGAGAACAGAATTCATACTATTTCTTTAGACTTGAGAAATTTCACTCTAAAAATAACACTATCCATAAATTAAACATTGATGGTGTTATTACAGATGACCAACAATTAATCGCTAAATACTGTAGCAATTTTTACAGAAAATTGTACAGCTCTATGTACTGTCAGGAATCCACAGATATGTTTTTTAACTCACTGAATAATGTTCATTCTATCAGTGATATAGAATCTAAACAGTGTGATGAACCCATCAAAGTTGAAGAGATTATTGTAACGATCGTCGTCATATTCCTCCTCGGATGAGGAGGAGCATGGATCAGACCAACACGCAGCGAGGTATGTGGACATAATGATTTATTAGACATTCGACGAAACACAAAATAACACTTTAGAAAACAAAATAACAAAACGAACTAAACAGACCTAAACTTACGAACTTACATGAAACGAAGAACACACGAACAGGAACAGACAAACCGAAAACAGTCCCGTGTGGTAACATGTACTGACACGGAAGACAACCACCCACAACAAACAATGTGAAACAACCTACCTTAATATGACTCTCAATTAGAGGAAACGCCAAACACCTGCCTCTAATTGAGAGCCATACCAGGCAACCCATTAACCCAACATAGAAAACACATAACATAGACTACCCACCCAAAACTCATGCCCTGACCACTTAAACACATACCAAACAACAGAAAACAGGTCAGGAACGTGACAATTATAGAGTCTTATCAAACATCTAAAGAACAATAAATCACCAGGTGTTGATGGAATTACATCAGAATTGTACTAATTATTTTCTGAACAAGTAGCTCCCTTCATATTTGAAGTCTTTTTAGAGACTATTAAAAACAATGTTCTCCCTCCTACAATGAGTCAGGGGTTAATAACACTGATACCTAAGCCTAAAAAAGAAGTGCTGCTCATCGATAACTGGCGTTCAATTTGTCTTCTTAATAATGACTATAAGACTATTAGCCTTACTACTTGCAAAAATAATTAAAGTCCTGGATGCATTCATTGATGAAACACAGTCTGGCTTCATGAGGAACAGACATATTTCTAACAATGTCAAACTAGTATTAGACATACTTGACTACTCAGACCTAATAACTGAGGATAGCGTCATATTATTTTTAGATTTTTATAAAGCATTTGACACAGTAGAGCATCAGTTTCTCTTCCACTCCCTTGAGAGACTTGGTTTTGGCATTTTTTCTGTAAGGCTTATTAAGACTCTCTATGCAAATGGTAACAGCTCTATCTGTAACGCTCGTCCTCCTCCTCGTCTGAAGAAGAGCATGGATCGGACCAAAACGCAGCGTGGGTTGAATACATATTTGTTTATTTGATAAAGAAAGACGAACACGAAAAAACACTTGAAAAACTACAAAACAATAAACAACGTGAACAGACCTGTACTTGAGAACATAAAACAAGAACGCACGAACAGGAAAGAACGCACGCACGCACGAACGAACGAACGAAAACAGTCCCGTGTGGCACAAACACTGACACAGGAACAATCACCCACAAACAAACAGTGAGAACAGCCTACCTTAATATGGTTCTCAATCAGAGGAAACGTAAAACACCTGCCCCTGATTGAGAACCATATCAGGCTAGTTGACAACCCAACATAGAAACACATAACATAGAATGCCCACCCCAACTCACGCCCTGACCATAATAAACAAAGACAAAACAAAGGAAATAAGGTCAGGAACGTGACACTATCAAATTGAAATATGGCACCTCACCTAGATTTGAGTTAAAGAGAGGAATTAGGCAAGGTTGTCCTATCTCCCCATACCTGTTTTTATTAATCACCCAACTTCTTGCAAATTCTTTAAATAATAGTCCTGTACAAGGTATTTCCATAGCTGGTAAAGAAATTATTATAAGCCAGCTGGCTGATGATACTACACTTTTTCTGAAAGACGCTAACCAAATTACCATATCGATCAATGTGATACAATCCTTTTCCAAAGCGTCTGGTCTATACCTTAGCATTAATAAATGTGAACTCATAGCTGTCAAAGATTGTGTGACATCTTCATATTATGGTATTCCAGTAAAAGAAGAAGTTATATATTTAGGCATAACCATTACAAAGGATCAGAAGTCTAGAGGCTCTTATTAAAAATACCCAGAAGAAGCTAAATCAATGGCTACAGAGGGACTTATCTTTAAAAGGTAGAGTCCTAATAACCAAGGCTGAAGGTATCTCTAGACTAACTTATGGCACTCTATCTTTATATCTTGACAGTAAAATAAGCAAGGAGATAGACCAGATGCCAGCTTTTCAACTTTCTTTGGAGAAACCGTACCCATTACATTAGGAAAACTGTTGTAATGAACACTTATGAGAATGGTGGACTGAATTTTCTGGACTTTACTACTTTAAATAATACTTTTAAGATCAATTGGATAAAACAATTCCTAAGAAGACCCACTTCTATCTGGAATGTTATTCCTCATCATGTCTTCTCTACTTTTGGTGGCCTTACCTTCATGTTGTTTTGCAATTATAATATTGACCAAGTTCCAGTGAAACTCTATGCTTTTCATCGGCAGGTTTTCTTGTCATGGTCCTTAATTTATAAACACAATTTTACTCCACACATATATTATATATGGAATAATCGGGATATATTGTATAAAAATACTTCTTTGTTTTTAGAATATTGGTTCCCGAAATAATATCCTATTGGTGAGCCAACTGGTAAATGCAGAGGGTCTTTTACTCAGTTATAAGGAATTCTTATCACTTTACAAGGTCCCTGTAACACCTTAAGATTTTGCAATTGTTTTAGACGCCATTCCCTCAGGTGTGTCTCTGTTATTCAGGAACGTGTCAAGACCTGACCCTCAGAGCCTACCTTCTATTGACCCTGTTGACTCATCAGTAGGAAATATTTGTTTCTCTTTTGGTCCATTCAACAACAGAGCGATACGGACCTTGTTTCAGTAGGATGTTGTATCTATACCTTATGTCGTGCCTTATTGGAATGGATTTATTGATAATATCTGTTGGGAAAAAGTTTGGATGTTGCCACACACATACCGACTTGTTAACAAAATGAAGGAAGTTTCCTTTAAAATTATTCATAAATATTATCCTGCCAACCACTATATGAAGAAGTTTAAGGAAAACATCAACTCAAATTGCTCCTTTTGTAATGACCACCCAGAAACAGTGTTGCATCTTTTTTGGCATTGTATTCATGTAAGAAAACTGTGGCAAGACATCAGTAGATTTATAATTGAACACATTTATGAAGATTTTACACTATTGTGGAGAGATGTACTGCTTGGATTCTTTACATACGATAGAAATGAGCTGAAACATTTTTATGTAATTAACTTCAATATTCTTTTGGCCAAATTTCATATACACAAATGTAAATTTACAAACAAAAAAACACATTTTCTTACCCTATAAAAAGAAATTGAACTGTACAGTTAAACAGACAGTTAAATACTCTACTAACAAAAAAGCTGTTAGAATTGTAAGTGTATGTATGTCCCTTAAGTTCCTTGTGTAATTGTAATGTGATATTGTACCCCCTAGCTCGATTGTCCATTATATATAATCTATATATACTTGTGTTCCCTTATGTACTTTCTGTATTGATTTGTTGTTAATAAAATAAAAAATAAAAAAGATACTCCTACTAACCGTAAAAATAAAATAAAAATCAAAGCATGCACACTTCCTGCGCTTCACAAAGCTGCGCAAAGCTGTTGTGAGGGAAGCTTTCAGCGAAGTGAGTTTGTGTTTATATAGGACCTCCCGCCCCCACCTACTGTCAACCAATCATGTCAATAGCTATATGGAGCCCTCCGCATTGGTACAACATTTGGGTGACACATGGTGATGCAGTACAGAGCTCAATTTGGCCCCACAGGCCCCTAGCTGTCAAGCACTGCTTTCCCGGTTATTTTAACGTTATGGCCAGGTTAAACACTACCCGCGCAGTGCCACGCGAGTGGGTTGGCTACACTAGCTAACTACTTCCCTCACCGTAATGTTAACAGAACTGCGGGAACGCAGTGCTCGGTAGGCGGGCGGCGAAGCCTTAGCTAGCTAGCAGCCTCCTTCGATAGTTTTTTTTTGTCGGTTGGCATCCAACGTTGCACCGACACTTAACGTTAGTGTGCTGGAATGTGGGCCAAAGACTGCGCTATAGCAGCTCAATGGCAGTGGGCGCGACATGTAGTAAGCGACGTGCAGTGGGCGCAGAATGTACTTGATGTGGTATGTAGTAACCACATTCTGTATATGGACATTAAAGGCGCTGCATGTTCAATCTGACATCTGCATTGACCGTATAGCATTTTATGGTGATATGGCAGAAGTCAGGCCATTCATACTTCTTGCGCTTTGCGGAGCAGCGCAAAGCTGTTGTGAAGGAGGTTGTCAAGGAAGTGAGTTTGTGTTTATACCCGACCTCACGCCCTCACCTACCGCCAACCAATCATGTCAATGCGTAACTATAAGGAGCCCTCCGCATTGATCCAAAATTCGAGAGGTACAGAGCTCAATTTGGCCTCTTCATTTGTGTCACACCATCCATATGGCGCCTCTAACCATATTATCGGATGAAGCATCAATTGGCTTTTATTAACTGAAGATGGGGCAAAGGTTGGAAAAATGCATAGTATGCTGCGTCTGTATCGCAACGGAGCCTTCAACTGCAAGGGTTCGTTGGGATTCCACTCTGTTGCGTTGTGGACGTCCCCATTGAAATTTAAGACATCCAGCGCAACGTAACGGAGTGCCTATGGTTAAGAGACAATTTATGCTTGATGTGAAAATGTGTTCGGAGGCGCCATATGGATGGTGTGACGCATTTGCGGAGCATCCGGAGACACGCAGAGGCCAAATTGAGCTCCGTACTGCATGAGCTACGCACATCTCAAATTTTGTGACTATGAAGGACTTAAATAGGAAGTGTAATATTGCAGTTTAAACCGAATAAGATGGGATTTTATGCGCTTGGTAATGGACCTAGTTGTTTCCCAGTGGGCCCAAGCAGGGTCATGATTGTTCGACTTTCAAACCATTCAAGAACTTGGTTACTTCATGCGACTTCCGGGCACGCCTCAAGAGGTCGCCATCCTACTTCTGATTCCAATGCAAGTTGCAGGGCCAGTAGGCATACTGTCTGACATGCCAATTCAGTGTTGATTTTAGCATGTAAATCTTGGTAGGGCATACCCAATTTTTTTTAGATGCATGCCAGCAAAGCCACTAAACCAGTGGCGACCCATCATTCAGGGCAGGTGTACCACCTGCATTTTGGAGGTGCCTTACTCAAAAAATCAAAAAGGAGATCATATTTGTATCCAGAGATTTTAACTCAATATATTGTAATGACCTGACTAGATCATAAAAGAACAACTGTCCAGACAGAGGATTGAGTTTACGAATGGACGGTTTATTAAACCAACTTTACACAGGCTACTGTTTGGCCGTAGCCCACGCCAAATAAGTGAAAGATAACACACAAGCCAATCGTGACCTTCTCTTGTGGAGCCCAGACGTAAGAGAGAGAACAAAGGCAAAACCTGGTCTTAACTTCCAATGCTCCATCCCCCTGCCCAACCCCCCTCCACGCCACTCCGCCAACCACCAGGATGCCCGGCATCAGAACATTCCAGGCATTCCCGTGATTGGCAGATAGCAGGTTGACTGACATGTCGGACCCCGCGAACACAACCACCTACTAGCCTAAGACATAACACACAGCTGTCTGTGCGGGTCGCTACACAGCCCCCCCACCACAAAGTCCCTCGTCCCCGAGGGAACAAACAAAGTCTCTGAAGCGACCCGGAGGTCTCCTTTGCCTGCGTGGCCGTGATGGTCGCAGAGTGCCCCTCTGGGAACCAGGGGATGAAGGCAGGGATATGGGGGACAAGGAAGCGGGAACGGGTAATACAGTCCGTGGCTCTGGGGAACCACGCGGTGACACAGGGGGGGAGACAGGGGGAGTGGGCTGTCTGGAGCCTTGTCTGCGGCACCTGGGGGTGGGTGCCTGGAGAATGGCATTGCCAGAGAGGGGAATTGTGGGGGTTCCTGGGGTTTGGGGAGAAGAGGCCCCTCTGTATGGGGCTAACCTGTCCCGGTGCAGTGCCACCTTTCTCCCCCTGGGAGGAAGCTGCACCCGGTAAACAACCTCCCCTACCCTCTCCAGGACACTGCAGGGTCCCACCCAGTGACTGTCCAACTTGGGGCATCTGCCTTTTTTCCTTAGCGGGCTGTAGACCCAGACCAGCTCCCCAGCCACAAAGTGCCTTCCCCGGGTGTGCACGTCATAGTTCCTCTTCTGCCTCACACCTGCATTCACCAGCTGCTCTCTGGCGAAGGTGTGGGCTGTCTCCAGGCGGTCCTGGATTCTCCGGGCATACTCCGGCCCCGGGGGAACATGAGGGCTATCCAGGGGCCGACCAAACGCCATCTCCGCAGGGGTGCGGATCTCTCTCCCCAGCATGAGGAGGGCAGGCGTGCAGGAGGTGGAGTCTTGGACAGCGGAGCGGCATGCCATGAGGACCATAGGCAGGTGCTTGTCCCAGTCACGCTGGTGTTTGGAAGAGACGATGGCCAGCTGCTGTCCAAGCGTTTTATTGAAGCGCTCTACAAGGCCATCACTTTGAGGATGGAGAGGAGTAGTGCGGGTCTTGTGCATACCCAGCCTCTCACACATGGTGGCGAACACACGGGACTCAAAGTTTCTGCCCTGGTCGCTGTGGATGGACTCTGCAGCTCCAAACCTGCTGAACATCCCCGCTGTCAGGGCGTCGACGATGGTCTCTGCCTCCTGGTCAGGCAGAGCATAGGCCTCGGGCCATTTTGTGAAATAGTCCATGGCCGTGAGCACCCAGCGGTTTCCACTGTCTGTGGTGGGGAACGGCCCAACTACATCCACTCCCACCCTCTCCATGGGAGCCCCCACTGGGAACTGTTGGAGCTGAGCATGAGAGCGGCCCGGGGGGCCCTTTCTCGCTGTGCAGTTGTCACAGCGGCGACAAAAGTCCTCCACATCCCTCTTGTGCTGCCCCCAGTAGAAGCCCTGACGGAGACGGCGCAGTGTTTTTGTGACCCCAAAGTGTCCAGTCCCCACCCCGCCATGAGTACTCTGGAGCACAGCCTCCCGCAATGCTTTTGGGACCACCACCTGCCACCTCTCCTCTCCCGTAGCTGACTCCTTCCATGCCCGCTGTAGCACGCCATCAGCCAGCCGCAGTCTCTCAAACTTTGACCACAACCCTTTGGTCGCGAGTGAGAGCGCTGTCACCTCTTCCCATGGTGGCCTCACCTGCGCCTCTACCCACTGTAGCACTGGCTGTAGGTCTGTGTCCCGTCCCTGCTGCTGCCGCCATTCAGCCACGTCGACAGTCTGCAGCTCACAGCAGACAGGCCCGCTCGCCCGACATACTGTGGCACAGACCCCCTCTGCACACAGCTCTCTCTCCCGTCCCTCTCTCCGTTCGCAGTGGCGGCAGCCGTCTGCAGTACAGGGCCGACGGGACATGGCGTCGGCGTTGGAGTGGCGTGCCCCTGCCCTGTGCACCACTGTGAAGTCATACGGCTGAAGCTCCTCCAACCAGCGTGCCACCTGCCCCTCTGGCTCTCTGAAAGACATGAGCCACTGGAGAGCAGAGTGGTCAGTCCTTACAGTAAAGGGCAGACCACCCAGGTAGTACTTGAAGTGTTTGACGGAAGCCACAACAGCCAAGAGCTCCCGCCGGGTGACACAGTAGCGGCGTTCATGTTTGTCAAATGTTTTGCTGAAGTACGCCACCACTCTCTCCCCCGCTGGCCCCACCTGGGCCAGCACCCCACCCATGCCCACATTGCTCGCGTCTGTGTCCAGGATAAAGGGCAAGGTGAGGTCAGGGGGGGCGAGCACGGGGGCCTCGATCAGTGCACGTTTGAGGGTGTTGAACGCCTCCTCACACTCCACTGTCCAAGTGAAAGCTTTGTCCTTCGGCAGCAGGCGGTTCAGTGGAGCAGCAACGCTTGAGAAGCCCCGTACAAACCTCCTGTAGTACGAGGCCAGGCCAAGGAAGCTCTTCAGCTGACGCTGGTCGGTGGGGGTGGGCCAGTCTCTGACAGCCCCTACCTTGTCCTCCATGGTGCTGATCCCCTCCTTCCCCACTCGGTGGCCCAAGAAGGACACCTCTCTCCTCATGAAGTGGCACTTCTCGGGGTGGAGCTTCAGACCTGCGGCAGCCACCCTCTCCAGCACACGCCGTAGCGCCCCCAGGGCTGACTGGAAGGAGCTGCCATGGGCCAGGATGTCATCGAGGTATACCAGACACTGCTGTCTGGGGATGCCATCCAGCACCCTGTCCATCAAACGCTCAAAAGTAGCTGGAGCGTTGCACAGGCCAAAGCACAGGACCTTGAACTGCCAGTGTCCTCTGTTAGTGGAGAATGCAGTTTTGGCTCTGGCCTCTGGGGAGAGGGGCACCTGCCAGTAGCCACTGCGGAGGTCTAGTGAGGAGAACCAGGAGGACCCCCTAACCAGGTCCAGCGACTCATCGATACGAGGTATGGGGTATGAGTCCTTCCTGGTTACCTCATTCAGCCGCCTGTAGTCCGCACAGAACCTCAGCTTGCCCCCCTTCTTCGGAACCATGACGACTGGCGCCGCCCAGGGGCTGTCTGAGGGCTCAATGAAGTCTGCCCGCTGCATCTCCAACACAGCCTTGTCTGCCGCCTCCTGGCGTGCCAGCGGGATACGGCGGGGACGCATCTTGATGGGCCGAGCATCACCTGTGTCGATCTCATGCTGCACCAGATGAGTCTGACCCACCTCTTCCTCACTCAGCGCAAAGCTGTCTCTGAATTCAAACAGCAACTGCCACAACCGTTCCTGCTGCTCGGGGTCAAGACCAACACAGTTCCTCCCCCATATCTCCCTCACTGCAGACAGTGTCCTCTCCTCTCCCATCTGGGGTAGCTGGGCTGGGGGGGCGCGGCCTGGGCTCACAGAGGGCTGTGTCATGGAGGTAGCTGGGGGAATGTAGCACACCGCAGTAGGTGACAGGGGGGCTGGGGAAAAGTCACACACAGCTGTGGGGGAGGGGGGGCAGCCATGAGTCTCTGCTGCTTTAACTGTTGGAGTAAAGGGTTTGTTGGGTTGAGTGAATGTGACATTAGGGGGGGCCATGGTGACTTCCGGCCCTCCCTGGAAGCTCAGTGTGCCCCTATTTAGGTCTAACTGGCAGCCTGTGCTCCTAAGAAAGTCCAACCCCAGGATACAAGGGTCCTGCACAGCCGCCACCCACACAGGATGACGCACAGTCCTGCCCCCTACTGTCAGAGTCATTATTCCCTTCCCTTTCATGGGTGCCAGCTCACCTGTGACTGTGCGGAGCTGCACAGTGGTAGGCTCACACTGAGTCCAACCTGGCACAATATCTGGCCTCACCAGGGTTACTGTGGACCCAGTGTCCACCAGGGCGGAGCAGGGCACACCCTCCACAGTGACAGGGACATGACAAAAGTCCCCAACACAGGTCCGGCCCACCACAACAACAGGCTCCATTCGCTTGCTCTCGTCTGCTTCTGGGGGAAGTGGAGCCTTGCTTCCCCGTTTGTGCCGGTGGGCTCCCCCTGAAGATGATGGTGGTTGGGATAGAAAGCCAGGGGTCCGCACTACCCGGTCTATGCGGACCCCGAGCCGTTTCCCTGAGCTCTGGGGGACATGGGGCAATTTCGGCGCAGATGGCCTGGCTGGCCACAACCCCAGCAGACCCTGGGACCAGGGTGTGTGTTTTGTGCCGCCTGTAGCGACACAGCACGAATGAGTTCTGTCATTTCAGCCACCCATGCAGGCTTTTCCGGCTCCGGGCTGCTCTGCCCCCCAGCTCGCACAGAGGGTGTGTCTCCCTGCACCCCCACCAAAGCCCCAGCTGAAGTCCCAGCCCACACCAGCTCCCTCTCCAAAGCCATCTCCAAGGCTATCTGCAATGACTCAGGATGAGCCAGCTGGGTCTGTATGCGCAGCTCCGTAGGAGAGAGCGCCTGTATGAACTGGTCCCGTGCTAGCTCGCTCTGCACGGAGGGGGGCATGTGAGCATATGCCCGCCGAGAGAGGCTCTCAATGTCATTAGCTAACACCCGTAGAGGCTCTCCTGGCTGCCTGCGTCTATTACTCAGTTCGGAGCGCAGTAGCCCGGGCTGTACACACTGTCCATAGCGCCTCCTCAGTGCTCCCACTAAAGCGCCATAATCATGTCTGTCCTCGGGGCTAATCAATATCAAACAGGACAGAGCTTCATCCGTGAGGCATAAAGCCAACTGCAGTGCCCTTTCTTCATCCGACCACCCCCTAAAATGAGCTAACAGTTCAAACTGAGCATGAAAAGCTTCCCAATCCGCCTTACCGGAATACTTCGGGGTCTTAACAGATACGGACGCAGCCGGGAACTGGGCGCCGCCATGTTTGTTTACATCCTGAGCCCCAGATTCCTCGTCCCGCCGCGTCGACGTCACCACTTCGGCCCGCCCACCAGAATCCGCGCGAAACACAGTCGACGAGGCGCTCATGCCCGCTTCAGCCGCCATCACTCTAGCGTCCTCCCTCAAGCGGCCTCTGCGCTCCGACGCCCTGGCGATCTCCTCAGCCAGAACCTCCGACGTCCATTCACACGTATCTCCTTGGCCATAATCTTCCCCTACCTCCACCTTCACTTTCGGATTCCCTCGAAGCATTTTCAACCCCCGTTCTCACCTACGGTAGCTAGCCACAGAAGTCAGCTAGCTAGCTGGCTAACTTTTATCAACGTTTTTACTTCTGACACCAATGTAATGACCTGACTAGATCATAAAAGAACAACTGTCCAGACAGAGGATTGAGTTTACGAATGGACGGTTTATTAAACCAACTTTACACAGGCTACTGTTTGGCCGTAGCCCACGCCAAATAAGTGAAAGATAACACACAAGCCAATCGTGACCTTCTCTTGTGGAGCCCAGACGTAAGAGAGAGAACAAAGGCAAAACCTGGTCTTAACTTCCAATGCTCCATCCCCCTGCCCAACCCCCCTCCACGCCACTCCGCCAACCACCAGGATGCCCGGCATCAGAACATTCCAGGCATTCCCGTGATTGGCAGATAGCAGGTTGACTGACATGTCGGACCCCGCGAACACAACCACCTACTAGCCTAAGACATAACACACAGCTGTCTGTGCGGGTCGCTACAATATATATATATATATTTACAGTTTGCAGACTGATGTGTGACACCTATTAATGCCAATATAACATGCAAAACAAGCAACTACAAAAAATATATAAAATATACAGTGCCTTCGGAAGGTATTCAGATCCCTTGACTTTTTTTTTGTTATGTTACAGCCTTATTCTAAAATGGATTAAATAAAAATAAATACTCCGAAATCAACACACACTACCCCATAATGGTAAATCGAAAACACGTTTTTAGATATTTCTGCAAATGTATTAAAAATAAAAAAAAACATAGCTTGTTTACATAAGTATTCAGACTCGAAATTGAGCTCAGGTGCATCCAGTTTCCACTTATCATCTTTGAGATGTTTCTACAACTTGATTGGAGTCCACCTGTGGTAAATTCAATTGATTGGACATGATTTGGAAAAGCACACACCTGTCTATATAAGGTCCCACAGTTGGCAGTGCATGTCAGAGCAAAAACCAAGCCATGAAGTCGAAGGAATTGTCCGTAGAGCTCCGAAACAGCATTGCGTCGAGACACAGATCTGGGGAAGGGTACCAAAACATTTCTGCAGCATTGAAGGTTCCCAAGAACACAGTGGCCTCCATCATTCTTAAATGGAAGAAGTTTGGAACCACCAAGACTCTTCCTAGAGCTGGCCGCCCGGCCAAACTGAGCAATCTGGAGAGAAGGGCCTTGGTCAGGGAGGTGACCAAGAACCCGATGGTCACTCTGACAGAGCTCCAGAGTTCCTCTCTGGAGATGGGAGAACCTTCCAGAAGGACAACCATCTCTGCAGCACTTCACCAATCAGGCCTTTATGGTAGTGTCCAGATGTAAGCCACTCCTCAGTAAAAGGCACATGACAGTCCGCTTGGAGTTTGCCAAAAGGCACCTCAAGACTCTCAGACCATGAGATACAAGATTCTCTATTCTGATGAAACTAAGATTGATCTCTTTGGCCTGAATGCCAAGCATCACGTCTGGAGGAAACCTGGCACCATTCCTAAGGTGAAGCATGGTGGTGGCAGCATCATGTTGTGGGGGTGTTTTTCAGCGGCAGGGACTGGGAGACTAGTCTGGCTCGAGGCAAAGATGAACGGAGCAAAGTACAGAGAGATCCTTGATCAAAACCTTCTCCAGAGCGCTCAGGAGCTCAGACTGGGGCGACGGGTCACCTTCCAACAGGACAACAACACTAATCATACAGCCAAGACAACGCAGGATTGGCTTCGGGACAGGTCACTAAATGTCCTTGAGTGGCCCTGCCAGTAATTGCTACTCTGCCCCCCCCTGCCCTGAATGACGGGTCGCCACTGTGCCAATTGACTATAGAAACGTTTATATAGTGTTTACCACACAAACACACACACACACAGACAACTTTTATTTGATTACATTTTCTACAGTGCATAATACCAATTGTGCGACTGATGTTTTTCTTCTCTCTCTCTCAATCTACATGTTTTCTCTTTCTCTCTCTCTTTCCCTCCCTCATTCCCCCTCTCCTTCCCAGAGCTGGGTGGTCCTAACCAGCTAAATGTGTCCATGGGGCTCCAGGCCCTACAGCAGTCTCTCCAGCCCCTGTCGGAATGCTACCCATCCATGGGTCGACCTCCAGTCAGCCACGCCCTCACCATGCTGCATCTCTCCCTCACAGGTCAGTCAGTCTCAGCCTCTAGAATATATCTCCTGGACATTCTTACCTCACTATCATGGGTTGTGTAGGTCACACTGTAGCAAAATGCAACAGAAAAAGAAAACCTATGTTGTTATTGGATACAGTTATTAAAGGTACAATTAGTATACCCATTTCAATATGTTTACTGCCTACTGCAACACTGGTGAGGTCTGTAATCTCAAGAGGTTGATGTTTAATTGCAGAGATGTGCATTTTTTATTTAACCTTTATTTATCTAGGCAAGTCAGTTATGAACAAAATATTATTTACAATGATGGCCTACCTGGGAGCAGTGGGTTAACTGCCTTGTTCAGAACACCAGATTTTTACCTTGTCAGCTTGGGGATTCGATCCAGCAACCTTTTGGTTACTGGCCCAACACTCTAACCACTAGGCATTCTGCCGCCTCAAATGTAGTATCAATATCATTCAGCTTTCAACACCCATGAGAAAGATCATTTTAGAGATCAAAGTTTGATCTCTGAACATCTGCACAACACAAACAGTATAACACAGTGGTCACAACACAAACAGTATAACACAGAGATCACAACACAAACAGTATAACACAGTGGTCACAACACAAACAGTATAACACAGTGGTCACAACACAAACAGTATAACACAGTGGTCACAACACAAACAGTATAACACAGAGGTCACAACACAAACAGTATAACACAGAGGTCACAACACAAACAGTATAACACAGAGGTCACAACACAAACAGTATAACACAGAGGTCACAACACAAACAGTATAACAGAGAGGTCACAACACAAACAGTATAACACAGAGGTCACAACACAAACAGTATAACACAGAGGTCACAACACAAACAGTATAACACAGAGGTCACAACACAAACAGTATAACAGAGAGGTCACAACACAAACAGTATAACACAGAGGCAAGCTCACTTTCTCTCTTTTTCCTCCTCCACCCTCTCACACATATCTAGCTACGTTCGGTATGACAACCTAGGTGTGACCTAGATTGACAGAGTCACACTTCCTCTTCTCATGATGGTGAAACCGTATTGGCCAACCTCGCTCTGCACTAGAGGAAGAGAACTCTGAGAGAACAAGAAGAGAAGGGTCAGACCCAGGCACTTTACCAGACAGCAGCATTGTGCTAGTCAAATGTTAGTGTGATTGAGTGCAACTAGAGGAAATCGAGCCCATTTCCTGCTCTGTAGCTGCTGTTTGTCATGTGTACGAGTACGCATTGCTAACGTTGATGGAATTGATAGATTGATTGATAGAAGGTTGATGGAACGTTGCTGGTGGAGCGGGGAAGATTGATGGGGTTGCTGTGGTAGATGCTGGTTTGGGGCTAGGTGTACTTGTGATATTTAGTCTAAAATAGAGATGGAGAGGGAAGAAGAACCCGATGTTAATGAGAAGGAGCACTCCAAAACCCCAGGTGAGTAACAACAAGAGAAAACTGAAGATTGTTATCATTTGGGCCAGTTTTCAGTGCTCAGATTAAGCCTACTCCTGGACCAAAGCATGCTCAATGGAGAATAGTCTCCATCTGGGTCTGGGAAACCATCCATTTGGGTAGAAAAGGAGGTGAGAAAATGTTTCAGGGAAGGTGTGTGTATGTGTGTGTGTATGTTTTACTATCCTTGTGGGGACCAGAAGTTCTCACAAGGATACTTTGGCCATGTTTTGCCATTCCTTACAAGGAAAAAGGCTATTTTAGGCTTAGGGGTTAGGTTTAGGCTTAGGGGTTAGGTTTAGGCTTAGGGGTTAGGATTAAGGGTTAAGGGTTAGGGAAAATAGGATTTTGAATGGGAATCAATTGTTTGGTCCCTACAAGGACAATACAACAAACGTGTGTGTGTGTGTGTGTGTGTGTGTGTGTGTGTGTGTGTGTGTGTGTGTGTGTGTGTGTGTGTGTGTGTGTGTGTGTGTGTGTGAGCATGCGTGTGTGTGAGCATGCGTGTGTGTGAGCATGCGTGTGTGTGAGCATGCGTGTGTGTGAGCATGCGTGTGTGTGAGCATGCGTGTGTGTGAGCATGCGTGTGTGTGAGCATGCTACATCCTCCCAGTCAGTGCAGGATCAGTGAACCTCCTGAACCCATCCTCCATTTTGCGTGTTGGTGTGTGCCATTCGTGAAACATATATATTTTTTAATTAAGCTCTTGAAACCATCAAGTCAGGGATGTCAGTCTCCATCATTTAAGAGAAAATTGTTTGACGGAAAACAAATACTATTTGAACCCACTCTCGATCTCCCTCTAGAACTCTGCCATGTACAGTAGGCTATAGGGCCCTGCTTTCTGTTAGACTAAGGGCTCGATTCAATCCATATTGCCGAAGTTCAGCACCATAGCTCGCTTAATATTTCAAGGTAATTTCTGATTGAGCCGCCATGTGCAGCGTTTACCGTGAATGCAGTTTCCGTGTAGGAGGGAACATTGCTTTTAAATGTAATTTGCGCTATAGAGCTGAACTTGGTTGTGTACAGTTCTACTATGTCTTACCGGTCTTCTACTGCCGTATGAACAGAACTCTGCTAAGGTGAATAAACAAGACCTTTGTGTCTTCTGAGCAAAACATGACACACATCACAAGCAGGATGTGGTTGACCTAAATGGAGACAGAGCGAGAGAGAGGGAGGTGAGATGAAAAAATATCTACACTGGGAGTTGAGTGTTTTTGCATATTGACTGCCGTTAAAGTGAAACAGTCAGCTTCAATTGTAACAGGTCCCTTGTGTTGTAAGCCTCATATGCAGTCTCAGCACATGATGCTAGCCCGCAAACGTCTGTTGAGTGAGACTACAGCATTAGGTTGTAGTCAGGGTTGGGTAGGTTACTTTCTACATGTAATCTGTTACAGTTACAAGTTACCTGTCCAAAATTTTAACCAGTAATGTAACTTTTGGATTACGCAAACTCAGTAACGTAATCTGATTACATTCTGTTACTTTTAGATTACTTTCCCTTTAAGAGGCATTAGAAGAAGACAAAAATGTATGTTACCAATTGAACGACATCTTTTGCAGGATATATCAATGTTAAAGTTTACATAGCTGTATATGGATGTTACATTTTACTTTATGGGTTGGTTATGTAGGCTTTTTCTTTCTACTACATATAATAAAATGATTAAATTATATCTTTACATTAAAAACCACAGTCTATCAGAGTTCCAGTCATTCCGATAAATGTTATACACCTTGATCGTCAAGAATAGGACTTGCAAATATGGAAGTATAGATTAGCCAAATTGATTTACCTGAGCATGACCCCAAAACTAAGGACTTATTAGCCAGCCCTACTCTGTTGTTTATGATTTTGTTGTCGAGGAGGACTGATTGGGCTCATTGATTTTAGTTGAAAAATGGAATGGCATACTTTACCAAGAGTGTTCAAAGCTGTCATCAAGGCACAGGGTGGATACTTTGAAGAATCTAAAATATATTTGGATTTTTTTACCACTTTTTTTGGTTACTACATGATTCCTTATGTGTTATTTCATAGTTTTGATGTCTTCACTATTATTTTACAATGTAGAAAATAGTAAAAATAAAGAAAAACCCTTGGAATGGGTAGGTTTCCAAACTTTTGACTGGTACTGTATATATCATTTATAAGTCCAAAAATAGATGTAGCAACTACAGATTACCACTTTAAATCTATCAAAAGTGTGCAAATTTGAGCAAGTGTCCATTAGGACTATGGATTATTTTTTATCAGCATAAATTAGATTGAGCAATACAAGCCCCACTTTTATTCCATAGGCTTGGATCCGCGCTATGCAGCTGTTGCAAGAGCGCATTTTTCACTGGTTGTCCACTGGTTTGAAAAACAATGATTGATAAGCAGCTTAAACTTCTTGAATTCAACCATTATCATGTTCAAATACACATTTAGATTTGTGAACAGCCATCCACAACGACCTGTAGCCTACAAAAGCCTATTCCTGCTCTTTTCCCGCGATCCATCAAACACATTTGGTACGTCATCATAGCGGTCTCTACTTGTGGTCAGACTCGCTCAGGTGGAACAAACTTACATTTGCGCCTTTTTTCAATGCTGATTTTAAATGTCTTTGGAGAAAACAAGTGTCAAATATTTTTTTTCTTACAAACATCCTTTCTGAATTTAATAGTACTCCTCGAAGTAATCATCTAGTTTTTCAAAAGTATTGGTCATCTGATGACAATATTTTGTTGGTAACGGATTACAGTTATTACATGTAATCCGTTACTCCCCAACCCTGGTTGTAGTTCACTCAGGGTTAATGTACCATCGTTCAGTTTTGGGCGTCATCAACCTGTATTTTCCCCAGCTGAGTCATGTACTGTAAATGCCTAGCCTGTTTAATTCAGGCTTAACGCTGCACTCAGTAGTGAGCACAGCATTCAGTTTGTCTTAGGAAATGCATTCCACTATCTATGTATCAAATGAACAGAACCCCTTTGTTGGAGTTGCATTTCTCTTTTTCTCAGTTTATTTGCAGTCCTTCCCATATTAGATGTTATATAACAAGTAAATATGCTTGTCTGCCGTTCACACAAAGTTTAAAACCATTCTGAGCCATCTCAGCAGTACTTAGTGTGATTTAATGGGTGACCGACAGTGATATGCGTTTTTCACCAGAGGCTGGGGCATTGAAAGACAACAGTGTTACAGCTTATGCCTTTTACACGAGCATACAATCACACATCTGAGGCCTCAGTCACCACCGCCACCACCACCACTGTTCAAACCCACAAACGTCTTTATTTCCTTGCACATTGTTTAACAACTGGGTGTCGGCTGTTGGCTTACCCCTTTATTTGTTATTTCTAAAAATAGAAGATATTTCGTAATTTTATTTTTTATTTTTTTTACAGATCCCTTCTTTGGTTGCTGCAAAAAGCAATTTCAACTTGTGTGTTTTTGTGTAATATTTGAAAAAGAAAGAGGTTTTGGCCTCTCTTGCTCACATGTTTGTCCTCCATCTTTTACCCCAGATGTGAAGGTCCCCGACAAATCAGAGACCAAGCGCTACAGTGAGATCTTCCGGGACTTCGATAATTTTGAACTCTCTTTGGTCAACTCGTAAGTATGCCTTTTAGATTCACTCATCGTGTACACTTATTACCATTGTCACCCTCCACATCATAATCAGTCCATCATTCAGAACACCTTGACATGTTTTACATTTTAGTCCTTTAGCAGACTCTTATGCAGAGCGACTTACAGTGCATTCATCTTAAGGTAGCTCGGTGAGACAATCACATATCACATTCATAGTAAGGAAAACCTTTCCTCAATAAGGCAATTATCAACAGTGAGCTAGTAAGAAAGACCAATGTGACTGTTAGTGCAGGGATTACTTTTTTATTTGTTGGGGGGGGGGGTCTGCTACTAGTTGCCAGAAAGAGGAAGTGTATACCTACGTGAGATTATAAACCGAGTATATTCTTCCTCTTACATCTATGTGTACATACAGTACCAGTCAAACGTTTGGACACACCTACTCATTCAAGGGTTTTTCTTTATTTTTACTATTTTCCAGGTGTGTCCAAACTTTTGACTGGTACTGTACCTTAGTTTGATAGGTCCTATTTAAGAGTAACCCTTCATAATGGTTTTTTAGGTGCTTCATAAATCATTCAAGGTGGAAAAGGGGTTATGTCGCATTTGTCAATGCACCAGATGTAAGGACCTGAAAGTAATACCTTTTATATATTCTGAACACAAATATAAACGCAACATGTAAAGTGTTGGTCCTATGTTTCATGAGCTGAAATAAAAGATCCCAGAAATGTTCCATATGCACAATTTTTTTTATTTCTCTCAAATTGTGTTCACAAATTTGTTTACATCGACTGTTAGTGAGCATTTCTCCTTTGCCAAGATAATCCATCCACCTGACATGTGTGGCATATCAAGTAGCTGATTAAACAGCATGATCATTACACAGGTGCACCTTATGCTGGGGACAATAAAAGGCCACTCTAAAATGTGCAGTTTTGTCACACAACACAATTCCACAGATATCTCAAGTTTTGAGGGAGAGTGCAATTGGCATGCTGACTGCAGGAATGTCCACAAGAGCTGTTGCCAGATAATTTAACGTACATGTCTCTACCATAAACGTCATTTTAGAAAATTTGGCAGTACGTTCAACTGGCCTCACAACCACAGACCACGTGTAACCACGCCAGCCCAGGACCTCCACATCCGGCTTCTTTACCGGCGGGATCATCTGAGGAGGGTGGGGTGGTGCTGAGGAGTATTTTTGTGTGTAATAAAGCCCTTTTGTGGTGAAAAACATATTCTGATTAGCTGGGCCTGGCTCCCCACGCATGGCTGTGCCCCTGCCCAGTCATGTGAAATCCATAGATTAGGGCCCAATGAATTTATTTCAATTGACTGATTTCCTTATATGAACTGTAACTTAGTAAAATATATTTTTGTTAAGTATAGTATGAATTTGCCCAGAAATATTAGGTGAAGCATCTAGTAATTATAAAGGATTTACGAAGGCTTCATAAAGCCATTATAACATTTATCTGCCCTCTGCTCCATCAGCACTGTGGAGGAGATGTTTCTAGACCCTGACTCCCAGTCAATCGCTGAGACCGTCTCTACGGAAACCACCGACAACACTGAGCTGGATCACGTGACGGTGGGGGAGCAGTACTATCAGTCAATCAATTAACTAATCAACATTATTTCTAAAGCAATTTTTACACCAGCAGTTGTCACAAAGTGTTTTACAAATACCCAGGCTAAAAACAAACAATCAATCAATCAATTGTTACTATGTTATCTCTGTCAATCAATCAACATTTTTTTTCTAGCCTGGTGCTCCGTTGTGTTGATACCTTTGGTACCGTTTGTACTAGCCAACAGGGGAATCATTTGAATTTAGGTTCCGCTCATATTCTACTGATATGAAGTACAGTGTATATCGTCTTGTCTCCAAATCCATTTCTCTGTGTAATGGTCTGTATTCTGCCCTACAGTGTGAGGATGTCTACCCCGCAGATTGTGATGACAAAGATGGAGGTCTATCAGGTATGTTTGTAATACAATCAAAATGTATTTATAAAGCCCTATTTCCATCAGCAGATGTCACAAAGTGCTTATGCAGAACGTGGTGTGTTGTATGCATGTGTGTTTTTCCATTTTGTTCTATTTCAATTCAAATCACTTCGACTGACTCGAAATGACCCCAACCCTGGTGTGTGTAACGGAGGAGGTTTGTTGGTTCAGCGTGATGAGTAACCTTGCCAGAGACATGAAGACTTGCATTAGCTCCCACAGCTAAAACCTACTTAGGCTATAGCTCAGCGGGCTGAGGCATGTAGCACACAGGTGACCCAGGTTCAAGCCCAGTTGGTAACATGTGCAAACCCTTGTGGTTTAGGCTTTAGACTTCAGTATCCATGGTGTGCAGCAGGGCATTTGTAAATGCTGAGAGAGATTTCGCTACATTACAGCCAGCAGTAATTAGAGGACAGGGCTTATAGTTGCAATGTGTTGAAGGTGACTAGCGTCTGTGATCTCTATCACCAGCACCATATGTTCCTCGTGTCCATTACCCATTTTAGACAGAAGATGTGGTACTGTATGTTACCTGCAAAAAATATAAGGCCATGTTTGTATGACTAGCCCCTTATATACAGTGCATTCGGAAAGCATTCAGACCCCTTGACTTTTTCCACATTTTGTTACTTTACAGCCTTATTCCAAAATGTATTAAATAGTTTTTTCCCCTTATCAATCTACACATAATACCCCATAATAAAAAATTCAAAAATAGGTTTTTAGAAATATTACATTTACATAAGAATTCAGACCTTTTACTCAGTACTTTGTTGAAGCACCTTTGACAGCGATACAGCCTCAAGTCTTCTTGGGTGTAACGCTACAAGCTTGGCACACCTGTATTTGGGGAGTTTCTCCCATTCTTCTCTGCAGATCCTCTCAAGCTCTGTCAGGTTGGATGGGGAGCGTTGCTGCACAGCTATTTTCAGGTCTCTTCAGAGATGTTCGATCGGATTCAAGTCCGGGCTCTGGCTGGGGTACTCAAGGACATTCAGAGACTTGTCCAGAAGCCACTCCTGTGAACCCAATAATAACCTTTGCCCCAGTCTGAGGTCCTGAGTACACTGGAGCAGGTTTTCATCAAGGATCTCTCTGTACTTTGCTCCGTTCATCTTTCCCTCGATCCTGACTAGTCTCCCAGTCCCTGCTGCTAAAAAACATCCCCACAGCATGATGCTACCACCACCATCCTTCACCTTAGGGATGGTGCCAGGTTTCCTCCAAATGTGAAGCTTGGCATTCAGAACAAAAAGTTAAATCTTGGTTTCATCAGACCAGAGAATCTTGTTGATCATGGTCTGAGAGTCTTTAGGTGCCTTTTTGCAAACCAAGCGGGCTGTCATGTGCCTTTTACTAAGGAGTAGCTTCCATCTGGCCACTCTATCATAAAGGCCTGATTGGTGGAGTGCTGCAGAGATGGTTGTCCTCCTGGAAGGTTCTCCCATCTCCATAGAGGAACTCTGGAGCTCTGTCAGAATGACCATCAGGTTCTTGGTCACCTCTCCAGAGGGTGTGACAATAAGTATTGTACAAACTTGGACCCAGGCGCAGAGAAACACAGCAGGCAGAGGTGAGGATTAATTCAGAACATTTACTGAAGCTTACACAGCAAAAACAACAAATCACTGGCACATGAATCACTAAACAAAACAAGAGACCTGCGCAACCGGCCCAGTCCACAGAGGACCTAATAGTCATACACCAGGTGAACCCAATAAACCCAATCAGGCTCACCTGGACACCTGAAAACACAAGTGGACTCCAATCAAGTTGTAGAAACATCTTATGGATGATCAAAAGAAACAGGATGAACCTGAGCTCAATTTCAGTCTCATAGCAATATACTTATGTAAAAAGGTATTTCTGTTTTTTATTTTTAATACATTTGAGAGAAAAAAAATTAAAAACCTGTTTCCGCTTTGTCATTATGGGGTATACTGTGTAGATTGATGAGGATTTATTTATTTTTTGATCTATTTTAGAATAAAGCTGTAACGTAACAAAATGTGGAAAAAGTCAAGGGGTCTGAATACTTTCTGAATGCTCTGTAAGGCAATATTTATTTCAAACAGCCCCTTATTACCAGTTGTTTACAGGTATACTCCTTTTATACGTATCAGTGGGTAATTGGCAAATTCCAAGGGTTGGGGGTTGTTGTTGAACCATGGGGGCTGTTTGCATTTCAAATGAGGGATGTGTTAAACAATGGAAGTGTTAATGAATTTACCTGCAAAAAATCTGAGAACCATTCACACAGACCCAATACCTGTATTTTGGTTACAGGGTCAGTATAAATACAGGAATCATAACTAGGTGTTAAGTGGGTTTTATTGTTCCATGTTTTTCTACCCCCTATGCTTTTCAGAAATACAAAAAAAATCTAGTATAAAAATGCAGGCACAGTAAATTTGTGTGGTTTTGGTCTTTATGTGAAAAGGATGCAAAGAGTCCAAACCATTCTCTTCTGGAAACACTGGTGATTGACACTAATAGACAGCCAATCCAGGTGGGATGTGATTAGTGATGTGGGCGGGACTAGTGGGGTGACAGCCAGTCACGGTGGTTGATCTCCAACTATTCAACCTGTCTTGTTGACGTGTAATTAGCCGGTGGCGCTAATTGCCTCTGTGTTAACGAGATTAGGAGAAGAGTGGAGAGGGTGGGGAGGGAGAGAGGATTAGAGCTGTAGACAGATGCTCTCTAGTTTACCACTCAGACATATCCATCAAACAGGAGAGAGGGAGGGAGGAAGAGGGGAAGGAAGGGATGAGAGAGGGGGAGAAGGAGAGAGGAAGGGAGAAATGTGGGAGTGAGGGAGAAAGGGGGGGATAGGGGAGGTAGAGAGGGATGGGGAAAAAGAGAGGGGGAAATCCCTTACGGAAAAAACAACATCAATTTCACATGTGATCTCATGTGAAGTTAATATGATTACATGTGACATGTTAAATAAGCATGTGATAGCATGAAACTACACGTGAAAACATTTAAGCACATGTGAAAACAACATTTCAACAGGTGATACCATGAAAATACACGTGACAACATTTGGAAGTTTTTCATGTGAAAGTGCAAATTAGATTTTCACACATTTGAAAATGCAATTCCACATGTGAAAAGATGGTGTACACAAGTGAACAACTGACCTCATTTGTGTCTCTTTTGTTTTCACACGTGAAAATTTCAGCTCAACATGTGAAAAAAGTTAAAGGAAGTAATGAAATGATATAGGTGTTTTAAGGTAACTGGTACGCCGATCAGCTAAAATAGTGTCACTTAAACAACAAAAAATCTATGACAACATGATTACCTTTGACACCAATTTAAATGTGATTGGTCACACACATATTTAGCAGATGTTATTGTGGGTGTAGCGAAATGCTTGTGTTCCTAGCTCCAACAGTGCAGTAGTATCTACATTTTCACAACAATGCACACACATCTAAGAGTCAAAGAATGGACTTAAGAAATATAATTATTAGGACAATATGACGCCACCTGGGATTTGAAATGCGCTTATCTTTCTGCTGCGCCACAAAGCCTGTATCATTCTCAGAAGTCCCCTACACATTCATTACATATAATACCTCGCTGCACTGCTTTTTTTTAATATCAGTTAATCTGACTATTCTCTCATCATTGATTCCATTGACTTATTTCAGTAATTTGAGGGTTTTCTGTATAGTTGTCTAATGTTGGTGAGGCATATAATTCTGTTTTGATATTACTCCTGAATGAATAAGTAGGATAAATATAATACTTTTCTTGAGTGTATTATACAAAGCTGAGATTTACTATTAAGTCAAAAGTATAAGAATACAGGTGAAACTAGTCATTGACACAGACATGGTGGTGTAGCAGGAAGATGTGAATGCTGTGAACCATGAGGTTGTGAGTTCAAATCCCAGGTGAGGACCTGTTGAATAATTATTACTGTATAAATAAACGTACGCAATGTAATCATGTAGGTTGGAAACACTGCGGCTATTTCGTGATGTTCCGGCGACATCCTAACGACATATTTTTGTCTGCAGGGCATCATGTGAAAATGTCAATCCGCATGTGAAAGGTGATGTGATCATGTGAAATATCATCACATGTGAAGTGTCCCAAAACAACATGTTTTTTTTTTCATGTGACATTTCACAGGTGAAATAAAATGTTACATGTGCAAAACATCGTGATTTTCCACATGTTTTTCCATAAAGGGATGGGAGGGAAAAGAGAGAAACAGACAGAGGGGAAGAGTGAGTACAGAGTGAGTAATGAAAAGAGCATTGTTCAGCCTGAGAGACAAAAAACTACAAAGGAGACAGAAAGGAAGGCCAGTGAGATGATGGGGAAATAGGAATGAGAGGAGGACATGTTAGACCAGGGTCTTGTTCAGTAGGACACAACGTAGCAGAACATTTTGCAATGGAAACTGAAAAACTGTTTTTCTTTTTAAATTCACAACGCTTTGAAATGTTTTCCCCCTACTGAACGCAGCCCACTTGTTTCTCCAGGAACTGTGTATGTATGTAGGGATGTCCTTTGACCCCATTAAACCCCAATTCTATGGACACAGACACACGTTGCCGTAATGCAGATTAAGGATTACAGGACCACGTAGAGCAGTGTTTAAATAAGACATTAGAATGGAAACATCCTGGAGCCGTGCCTATTCGCTGTGCTGCACGCCCCGGAAGGCCTCACGTCACCCACTGCAGCGCACCAGACAGTCACCTTTTCTTGGTGTGGGTTGCCCCTAGATGCTGATCTTTTTTGATCTTTTAGAAACAGTACAAAATATACACATACAAACGGAAACATCAGACAAACATCAACTACATCACAACTGCACAGACCCGTAAGCACAGACCCCAATCTCCAGCCCCCGCATCACTTTCCGTCACATGGCCTAAAACAGCACCATTTCTCTCCGTAGCCCACCCGCTACCAATATTTAAATAATAAATCATGACATTTTTCCATTATGCTAATGATGGCGGATTGATTGATTTCCACGTTTTTAGTATACGTTATTTTTCTCAAGATGAGCGATGAGAAGAGAATCGTTCAACCCATCGGGTATCTCACGACACCCCCATATGCCATGTCTTGAAATATGCAGACCGACAGGTTAAAGGGAAGTTTACATTTTAATACTTCTGACAGCCAACTGTCTAGCTCCGCCCACAACTTCCCGGACTTTATAGCATTCCCAGAAAGCATGGATTGTTGAGTCATTATTAGTTTTATACTTCAGACATGACTCTGCCATTGTGCTGTAGAATTTGTGAATTTTGTCTCTTGTATAATCAATTCTATACATTAGTTTATACTGGGTTAAGCATACATTTTCGTTAACTGTAATTTCGGGAGCACTTTACTTAACACCCAGCCTACGTGGTCATAACCATGCTATAATATGTCATAACAGCTGACAGAACTTGTCATAACCTGCCATAATATGGTCATAACACTGTCATGACCCATATATTTACACCTGTTGTGACATATATTGCGTTATTATATGGATGGTTATGACACCTATATACGAGTGTCAAAACCCACATTTATTCAAATGTATTTTTTCCCTGCCAAGCAGTTTCCTTTCGTTTCAAAGTTTATTTCTTAAGTCCTTTGTTGTTTGTTGTAATACATTCTTTACAGTCATGTTTTTTTCATCGCACTGTATTTTAAATAACTTCTCGAAAATACGCTACGACACTGTCATAAAGGATTATGACCATCATAATCGTATAAGCCAATCACGTACATTCCCTTATAAAGTGGGTGGTTCGAGGCCTGAATGCTGATTAGCTGACAGCTATGGTATATCAGACCGTATACCACGGGTGTCTTGTCCTGCTCCGGAAATCTGCTCCTGTATTCGTCCCAGTCATCAGCAACAGAGCATTGGGATAGGTGCATGTCGGACATTAATGTGTGCGGAATTACAATGATAGTTTAATATGGTCAATTTCAGAAAATGTTAAATAACGTAAACATGTTGTTGACAGGTTGGCTATAGTCTAATGGAATGTTTTGCCTTGTGTGGTAGGTTTTGTGGGTTTGGACAGTCTTATGTCGGTGTCTTATGTGTCACAACAGGTCTAAATATATGTGTCATGACAGTGTACATCAGCTGTTTCGACAGATTATGACATGGTTACGTGTTATGACGCTGGCTGTCAAGTGAAGTGTTACGTTATTTCGTTATGCTCCAACTTTACCTCCATCCTGTGCCAACATCCGTTCTTTTTAAGTCTTGGTTCCAATAGTTTATATTTTTTTTCCTAAGAGATTGTCAGTTGGTTAGGCTCTCTGCGAGGTTTTATATATCTTACCTATCATATGAACATCCTTTTCTGACTCAAATAAGATTCCCTAAATGTTGCTCTGATGCCCAAAAGATGTCAAATCGAGTCGTAATAGGTCACTTTTAAGTTGTATGTATTTGAAACGATCAAATATTATCTTTTGGTCAATTTGGCATTTTCCCCACTAATGATTAAGGTTAGGATTGGGGGAGAGGAAGCTGATCCTAGATCTGCACCTAGGGGAAACTTCACCCCGGGGCACCTCTTCTTTACCATGTTACTAAGCATATAGCTATACCTTCCCTCTGAGTGCCCTCCTCCTCTCTCTTCATTCAGTTACATCTAATACAGAGTCCTGCCCTCACCCTAACTCGACCCACTCTTCCCAATCCCAAATTCTCCCAGCTACCCCCTCACCAGTTTGGAGCTGATCTGTAATAAGTCAAATGGAGGGGCGAGGCGTGGGGCTGCGGATAGGGGTGAGCGGTGGGGGTAGGGTGGTAGGGTTGATGAGTTGAGTGGTCCGTGCCGTGGTCTGTTTTCTGTAATGCCTGTCGTCTGTCCCATCGGGTTGACATTGATTGATCCTTGCACTGTATATGTGTCAACTGTGTTGTTTATCTGTGTTAGTTGGTAAATGTCAAGGGTAAATAACAGTATGGGCCGAGTTCGGCGTTTGTGTAACTAACTACTGTTGGCACTTGTGTAACACAAGTTGACATTCTGACCGTCGTATATCAATATTCCTGATTGACTGTAATTCCACTAACCTACAGCTGTGAAGTTCTCTCTACTGAGACAGAAAGGGAGAGAGAGAGAAAGAGAGATTGGGAGAGGGTGAGAAAGAGAGAGATGGGGGGGGGAGATCATGTACAGAAAAAAATGCTGTAAGGAGGAGCATCAATAATCAGTTTGTACTGAGCTCGAACCCGATCCTCACCACATCCACCCTCATAGTCCTCTTGACAGGGTCTGCAAGTCGCACACACACACACACCAGGAGGTAAAACCTGGTTGTGATCTAAAGCCTGTCACTCCACAATCTGGACCTGCCCTCTCTGGATAATCCCTAGTCCCAGAAGCCAGCACAGGCAGAGCGGAGCGAGATGGGACACACACACACACACACACACACACACACACAAGTGGCACAGGGACACTCATTGCCGAAGTGTGAAGGGGAGCCCACAAGAGAGGGAGACAGGGAGTGTGTGAGAGAGAGAGAGAGAGAGAGAGAGGTCAACGCAGCACAACACTCGGTCAGAAAGTCTTCATCGTTTTTTGGTGGATTTTGCTCTCCGACATGGAGTTACTTGTTTCAAGGGAGAAGCCCGTTATATGCTCTGCTCTCACTCTGGGTACTGAGAGGGGCGTCTGTGACAACACACAGAGAGGACTCGAGCTCAGAAATAGAGTGTAGGACACAATGCATCTCTGTGTCGGAGAAGAAGAAGTGAAACAGGATATGGACTTTTCAGAAGACTGCGGTATTGACAGATCCAACAATCTATTCCTGCGCGTGCAGCTCGACCGTGGACAGGTCAAAGAAGTGGAAGGACAGCGGTACTGAGAGTGACGCTGCGAGATCACGAGTGAGGGGGGAAAAGAGGACTGAGAAAGCACATGACAGGGAGAGAGAGAGCAGAAAGGAGAGTGCGGGAGGAAGGAAGAAAGAAAGCACATGACATGCGTTGCAGGATTGTTGCATGTCGCCATCTGCTGTCACTGAGTCAGAGAGGAAGATGAGAGAGAGAGAGAGAGCAGTTGACTGACTTCAGACTGCTGTCAGTCACACCAACGCCCTGACTTCCATAACAACCATAACACAAAACACCCGCTCTGCTGTTGCCACATCGATTACAGCACTCTGGCACCGAGGAGTTGCCAGGGTGATCTTCTCAGACGTCACATTTTCTCTCTCTCTCTCTCTCTCTCTCTCTCTCTCTGACGGAGGAGGGGAGCAGTGGAACAGGTGCTGGAGGGAGGAGGGGAGGGGGTAGGAGCCAGGGAGAGGAGAGAGGTAGAGAGAGGGAAGAGGAGAGGAGGTGTACCTAAAACGCCTGTTTGGGACCCCCAGGCCATCCCTTTCTCTCTCTTTTCCTTTCTTCACTTCTGTCCGTTAAAGCACAGTCTGTTTAGCCCTGGAAGTAGCTGGTCTAGGCTGGACTGGAGAAATTCCTTGGGACATTTAGATTTTCCCACATGATGACCTCTTGCTATGCATGCTTTGAGATGACCAACCTATGACCACACCTCCACCCGTGGTGGTGTAGTAATGACCACTTGGGCAACTGCAGCACCTGGACCTTGTGGACTCTTGGGACAAGCCCTGATGACCAGTCATTCTCATTCTCTTCTCCATAGAGTTTGTTTGGCTAAACCATAAACTTGTTGTGGAAACAGAGCTATGTCTCTGAGTAACTCACGGAACTGAGAAATAGGAGATACCCTTTTTTTGTCTGTTCTCTTTTATTCCTTTGTTTTTGTTTCTTGGATGACAAATTATTCGGATTACACATTATTGATAGTATGGGACACAAAGCATACCCGTGAGCCCAGCTTTTTCCCTGGGAATCAGGGGGGAGAGGGGTCTGTTTTGGACACCCCGTGGGGGTCCAGACTGCCCCGTTGTGTGTGTGTTGGGGTAAAAAGCCCTCCTGACTGTGTGCCATCAGGGTGAGTTAGAGAGGGTATGCAGTGATGCTGATGTACTCACTCTCAGCCCAGGAAGCAGACCTGGCTCTGTGTCGCTGTGAGGGAGGCGTGGAGCTGGCCCTGCAGTATGCCAAGATGTGGTGCCGCTACGCCAAGGACCTGCTGGCCTGGATGGAAAAGAGAATCAGCCTGGGTGAGTGGAGACGTGGGTGTGTACGTGGGTGTGGGTATTTCTGTGTCTGTCTGCCTGTGTGTACTTGGGTGTGTGTGTGTTTGTTTCTGTGTCTGTCTGCCTGTGTGTACGTGGGTGTGGGTGTGTTTGTTTCTGTGTCTGTCTGCCTGTGTGTACGTGGGTGTGGGTGTGTTTGTTTCTGTGTCTGTCTGCCTGTGTGTACGTGGGTGTGGGTGTGTTTGTTTCTGTGTCTGTCTGCCTGTGTGTACGTGGGTGCGGGTGTGTTTGTTTCTGTGTCTGTCTGCCTGCTTGTCAGTCTGTCTGTCTCATATTCATACTTGCATATCTTACATTGACATAAACACATGATTGAATTAAAGTCAAGTGCACCTATCTCAAATTAGGCCATGGCCCATAGTGTATCACTGCAATGTGGTACAGACTCATTCAAAGTAACAAATGGACACAACTACCCAAGTATAACATATTCACAAACACATATATTTGTAAATATGTGCTTGCATGTAAACAATGTGCTTTGCATATAAACAAATGAAATAGTTCACACACCAAATGTGAAGTATATACCATGTTTCTGGCATTCATAGACAGTTTAGCCTTCTCGAGACATAAGATAAACAAGACTAATTTTAGGACAACACGAAAGGCTCTCTTATCTCTCTGTAAAAAAGTTATTTTACTGGTATGGAACTGCAGTAACTACAGCAACCAAAGCTCTTCTCCTAGGAAAGACAAGCAGTTAAGTAGGCCTACACTGCCATTAGAGAATGTGTGTTTATTCCTCAACTGTAATAGGATAATAGACCTTGTGGTTGAACCCTGTGTGGAAGGATTAACAGTATTCTCCACAGTACCCTCTGGTGGTAAAACTTCGGTATTACAAGGACTGTTATAAGGACCATTTACATTCCTAGTGAGCAAAACTGGATATCCGAGAAAATAATTAACAATTTCAGGGACAGCAAGATATCACGGACCCCTTAGGTTGAGAAACACTGTTAGGGTATTACGGAGCAGTATAACCTACCCTGAAGAACACTAGGGTGGGGTATTACGGAGCGGTTTTACGGTAACATTAGGGTATTACGGAGCGGTATAACTTACCCTGAGGAACACTGTTAGGGTATTACGGAGCGGTATGACCTACCCTGAGGAACACTGTTAGGGTATTACGGAGCGGTATGACCTACCCTGAGGAACACTGTTAGGGTATTACGGAGCGGTATAACCTACCCTGAGGTACACTGTTAGGGTATTACGGAGTGGTATAACCTACCCTGAGGAACACTGTTAGGGTATTAGATCTGTATGGTTGGTAGCCAATGAGGATAACATGGAGCGGGCCAGCCACTCCCCCCAGGGGAACCCCACAGAGACTACAAGGCTTACAGGGCAGATTAACCAGGCCACAGCAGGAGAATGGACAGGATGGACAGCCTACAGTTCTGCTCTGTACTGTAGCCTTCTGTACTGTAATGTACTCTGCTATACCACACTGTAATGTACTGCAGTGTTATGTGCTGTGCTGTAGGAGGGCAAAGAGATCAGCTCACCAAGGTGCTGCCAAGCAGACCTGTGTTTGGATAGCTGTGTATAGGAAATGGAGAGAGGTCAGAGTGACAGTGTAGGGGAAGTGGTCAACATAGAGGGAAAGGTCTGAGCTAGTGGTCAGAGGTCTGAGCCACTGTGGACAGTGGTCAGTTGAATGCAGTGGAGGCTGGTGGAAGGAGCTATAGGAGGGCTCATTGGGCTAGAACGGAATAAATGGACCAGTATCACACGGCAAACCTATAGAAACCACCTGTTTGACTCCGATCCATTTCTTCCATTCCAGCCTTTACAACGAGCCCATCCTCCTATAGATCCTTCCACCAGCCTCCACTGGTTGAATGGTTGCAACGCTGACACCACAGCATCAATATGGATCAGCAGATTAGTCTACTTGAAGTAGGGCAGCACTTAGGCAGCCAAAGCAGAGCATTGATTTTGATATTTATTGATGTAAGCTAACAATCTGAACTGACCTCTCCTCTCTATGAGGTCTGATGGCCTGATATGGGATCTGATATGTTACATATTGGTTGTTATATCACCATTGAAAGACATACATGGAACACGCAACAGCTCCAAAAGTCCTATGGATATTTGGCCTGATAAAAGCTTTTGATAAGACTGCCTGACGATATTGTTATGCTAATAAATTGTTTTTACTCAAATCAATCACGTTCCGTCATACTGACTTATTCTGGTCTGTTTGCAGAGCAAGAGTTTGCCAAGAACATCATAAAGGCAGCAGAAACAGCTAAATCCTGTGTGGCTCAGCAGGTATGGATGCTTTTCTTGTCTCTCGTGTGCATGGGGCTGTATAGGTTGTACATGTGATGATGTGTACAGTATTGCATAGAAAAGTATTCAATTCATATCAGATGACTCTTCAGGCCTGTTATTAGCTACCTTAGTGGAATGCACTGAAAGTCGCTGTGCATAAAAGCGTCCGCTAAATTACCAAAATAAAATGTTTTACAGTGCCTTGGCGTTTTTTCACAATTTGTTGTGTTACAGCCTGAATTTCAAATGGGATTAAATGTCTCTGGCCGAAAACACAATATCCCATAACGTCAGAGTGGAATTATGTTTTTAGAAATAATTCATTAAAAATGAAAAGCTGAAATGTTTTGAGTCAAGCCTAAATACGTTCAGGAGTAAAAATGTGGTGAACAAGTCACATAATAAGTTGCATGGACTCTGTGTGCATTAATAGTGTTTATTATGATTTTTGAATGACTGCCTCATCTCTGTACCCCACACATACGATTATCAGTAAGGGCCCTCAGTCGAGCAGTGAATACCAAACACAGATTCAACCAGAAAGACCAGGGAGGTTTTCTAATGCCTCGTAAAGAAGGGCAACTATTGGTAGATGGGTAATAAAAAAAACAGCCATTGAATATCCCTTTGAGCATGGTGAAGTCATTAATTACACTTTGGATGGTGTATCTATACACCCAGTCACTACAAAGATACAGGCAACCTTCCTAACTCAGTTGCAGGAGAGGAAGGAAACTGTTCAGGGATTTCACCATGAGGCCAATTTAAAACAGTTACAGAGTATAATGGCTGTGAGTATAAACTGAGTATAAACTGAGGATGAATCAACAACGTTGTAGTTTGAAAATAATAATTGGCAAATGTTGCACAATCCAGATGTGGAAAGATCCCAGAAATACTCACAGCTGTAATTGGTGCCAAAGGTGCTTCTACAAAGTATTGACTCAGGGGTGCGAATGCTTAAGTAAATTAGATATTTCTGTATTTAATTTTCAATCATTTTGCTAAAGATTCTACAAACATGTTTTCAGGCAACACAACAAAATGTGGAATAGGTCAAGGGGTATGAATACTTTCTGATGGCACATGTACAGTATTGCATAGAAACATATTATTTCATTCATTTCACCACTCTCTCTACATAATCTCTGAAATACTGTATAACTAATATCTCTAATATAACAGAAATATATCTAAATAACATATTGAAACTATATCTATGACCTGGTTCTTACTGTGTTGTTGTTACAGGACATGATGCCTCTGCAGTACATCTACACCATGGCCCTGGAGCACGATGTGAAGACCAGCCAGTCTACTAAACAGACATCAGAACTGCTGCAGCAACGCTGCTACCAGGTACTACAGACAGACAGGCAGATGGACCGACAGACAGACAGACAGACAGGCAGGAGAACCGCCACAGACAGAAACAATTAGCAAGCCTACTCAATGTGTCAAAAAAAAACATTAATGTATGCAAGAAAATGTGGAATAATGTGTAAACTGATTGAGTGTGATGTGTTTAATCCGACGTCTTTATCCTGAAGGCCCTGGCATCTAAGAAGAACGAGATTGATAAGTGGCGCAGGGAGTTCAAGGATCAGTGGTCCAGAGAACAGAGGAGGATGGTAAGCGCGGGTTTGTTTTAGACGCTACTGTGTGTGTGCGTGTTGAACAGCTTTTCCCATTGATCGGAAACATTGCGTTAACTAACGGCTTCTCTCATTGGTCAGAACAATGTGGTAATTGCTTCTCCCATTGGTCAGAACAATGCGGTAACAGCTTCTCTCGTTGGTCAGAATGAGGCGGTGGCGGCTCTGAAGAAGGCTCGTCAGCAGTACCTGCAGCGCAGCGAGGACCTGGAGAAGACCAAGGCTGTGACGGCCAAGGCCGGGGACGAGCTCACAGCGGGAAACAAGACCCTGGACAAGAGGAGGAAGTCACGTGACGACGCACAATCAAAGGTGTGGTGCAGCGGGTCCAACCGCCATATGGGGTTCACTGAAACATATCCCTCTCTTTTTTTTGGTTCCACTTTTAAGGTTTTCATTTTTTTTTATAGGAAAATGATAGTTATATTTTTCAGTCATCATGTGACTCACTGTGCCTATCTCCCTCTCTCTCTCTCTCTCCCTCTCTCATCCAGGTGATGGAGTCAGAGATGCAGTACAGACAGTGTGTGTGTGAGGCCCATGACCACCAGGACAAGCTGGAGAGCTTGAAGGAGAAAATCATAGTTCACACCCGCAAACTCATCTGCCAGGGGGACACTGTGCTCAAGGAGGTGGGTGTCCCAAGCCGATTGGAGATAGACTTTCCCTGTGCCGGATGGAACAAGTGGAGTGCATAATAGGGATAGTGATAGCATAAGAGTGGGCATAAGAGTAAATAGACTCAAGGCAAGCAGTCAGCAGCCGTTTCAATTAGTATTTTAAGACTGTCGATGCTTTTGATTTAAACAATCGCCCCAACAAACAAACAAAAAACATTCAAATATGGTCCAGTTCTCCATTTCTAAATAATATATTAAAATAATATATGCCAGATAGCAGACCCTTTTATCCAAAGCAATTTAGTCATGCGTGCATACATTTTACATACAGGAAGTGCTGGGATTGAACCGAATATGCTGCCGTTGCCATGCTCTACCAACTGAGCTACAGAGGTATCTTGAGCTCAATGGGATGAATCATTTTGAAATAATCCCTCTTATCATGTACCTCTACCACCCCTAGGCCACAGTGAACATGTTCTACTTCCAGCGTCAGCAGACGGAGCCGGTTCCCCTGGGCTACCACAACCTGGAGTTGACCTGCAGGCCGTGTGAACCCGGGGAGCCCTACCTGCTCTACATCTTCAGGAAGAGAAGCCAAGAACAGCCCCTACAAACCTTCACCTTCCAGGAGTTTGTCCCTCCGAACAAGAGGTACGGACGGCCGGATGGAGGATTTGTTCTGTTCTAGATAGGCTACGGCTCTAATGGATGCTACTGTTTGTCCCATTAGTGCCGATTGTCTTATGTTTAGAGTTGTTGTCAATGTTAATTGTGTGTGTGTGTGCTTTCCTGCGTGTGTGTGTGTGTGTGTGTGCGTGTGTGTCCGAATCTGTGTGTGGCACCTCCAAGTGGCCGTCGTAAGACCAGCAACCCCAGCTCTCTGCAGGACTCCTTCTCCCTGCCTGAAGAAAGTCTAGTTAAACGAAAGGGCTACAGTGACAGTGAGAGCATAGGAGGCAGTCTGGAGTCTCTGTCCAGCCCAGGTAAGCCTGTGTGCTTCATTCCACAGATTTAATTTCATCATGCTCAGAAGATTGACCAATCGTCAAACATCGAGGTCATAATTGCTAGTGGCGAGCAATAATGTGTTCGCTACGAAGCTTACTCAGCTCGTCCCTGTTTGTCTGGTCCTCTCTCCTTCTCTGTGTGTCTTACCCATGTTCAACCCTGAACCCTGTAGCCCATGGCAACAGGAGGCTTCTTAAAGCCTCCTCCACAGGGACCATGTCATCAGACGACCTGGACGAGAGGGACATGGGCACCGTCCTGGAAGGAGGTGAATGTCACCGTCGTCACCTAACTCACACAACAGACACCAACTAATGGCTCTCTATATGTAAATGTTCCTGCTGAATTCCCGAATCTACCCCTAACCCAGCGTTTCCCAAACTCGGTCCTCGGGGCCTCGAGGGGTGCATGTTTTGGTCCTGCAGCCCTTGAGGTCCCCGGGACCAAGTTTGGAAAACGCTGCCCTAACCCCTACACCCTAGCCACTCTGGTAGATCTGAGAGGATTAGATCGATATAATCATTGTGGCAATTGCTTCTTGTCTACTGATTGGCTAGGTGGAAATGTCGCCGTATTCTTCCACTTGTCCAATCCTCTCAGGTCTGTGTGAGTTGCTAGGGAGTAGGGTTCTGGTTGGATCTAGGGGGTACATTCGGTGGGGTAGTGTTTCCCACCATGACATGTACACTGCCGAGTATGACTGAGTTCTGTCCTGTGGTTTCTCCTAGATTGTGCGGACTCCACTCCAGAGGGGAACGGTATGGTGGGGAAGGTACGGACTACGTCCCGAGCCGCGCTGACGCACCGCTTCCGGAAGATGAAGAGCAAGATGGTGAAGTGCAAACAGTGTGACAACTACATCGTGGTCAACGGCATCGAGTGTGAGGAGGTGAGAAAGAGGAGGAAACGAAGGAGAGACTTTTATGTGGCAGCCTCTGAAATGACAAAAGTAGAACGTTATCGCCTGATACACAGTCACACTAAAGGGTGGAACCGAGCTGTACTGGGCTGGTTTGGTTCTCTGTCCTCCACAGTGGCACCAGCACAGTATGGTTCAGGTTGACTCGATAGTGTGAGCCAGGTATATAGGGTGTGATTTGAGGTCACCCTGTGGTTTGCTAATCCATGTCCTCTGTCCCGCCTGCCGTCAATCTGTAGTGTGGCGTGGCGGTCCACAGGAAGTGTCTGGAGGTGTTACAGCATGAGTGTGAGAACAGGAAGGGCGTTCTGTTTGGCGTGGGTTTCTCCCTGTTGCCCCGGGACCGGCCTGACGAGGTGCCCTATGTGGTCCAGCGCTGCACGGCCGAGATAGAGAGCAGGGCCCTTACTCTACAGGTACAGTATTAACCTGGATGTCATATGCCTTAGAATAAGTACTGAAGCAAACAGGAAAACTGTTTTGCAGAAGCGACAGTACAGTGCCCTTCTCTCAATCCCTCTTTCTTTCTCTTGCCCTCCTTCCCCACTTTCCCCCTACATCCATCCATCCATCCCTCCCACCCAGGGGGTGTATCGTATCAGTGGGTCGAAGCCTCGTATCCAGAAGCTGTGTCAGGTCTTCGAGACCCAGGGGGACCAAGTCGACCTCTCTGACCTTTCGCCTCATGACGTCACCTCGGTCCTCAAACACTTCTTCAAGGAGGTACAACTCCACTGTTTCCCAGACAACAAAGAAAATGGATATTACAGACAATATGCTGTAGAGGCAACGATACAGTTAATACAGACAATATAATGTAGAGCCACCGATACAGTTAATACAGACAATATAGTGTAGAGCCAACGATACAGTTAATACAGACAATATACTTTAGAGCCAACGACACAGTTAATAAGACAATATACTGTAGAGCCAATGATACAGTTAATACAGACAATATACTGTAGAGCCAACGACACAGTTAATACAGACAATATACTGTAGAGCCAACGACACAGTTAATACAGACAATATACTGTAGAGCCAACGACACAGTTAATACAGACAATATACTGTAGAGCCAACGACACAGTTAATACAGACAATATAATGTGGAGCCAACGACACAGTTAATACAGACAATATACTGTAGAGCCAACGATACAGTTAAAACAGACAATATACTGTAGAGCCAACGACACAGTTAATACAGACACTATACTGTAGAGCCAACGATACACTTAAAACAAACAAGATACTATAGAGCCAACGACAGTTAATACAGACAATATACTGTAGAGCCAACGACATAGTTAATACAGACAATACACTGTAGAGCCAACGAAACACTTAAAACATATAATATACTGTAAAGCCAACGACACAGTTAATACAGACAATATACTGTAGAGCCAACGACA